>NW_026652306.1:1007383-1019601 GCF_009828535.3 Hylobates moloch
TAGAAAAGAATTTAAAATCCACAAGGAACTGTAAAAAAAAATACAAATAGCCAATCAATCTGGAGAAAGAACAAAGCTGAACTTATCACACTTCCCGATTTCACAGTATATTCAAAGGCTAAAGTACAGTGGCTCACGCCTGTAATCCCAGCACTTTGGGAGGCCAAGGCAGGCAGATCACAAGGTCAGGAGATTGAGACCTTCTTGGCTAACACGGTGAAACCCTGTCTCTACTAAAAATACAAAAACAAAATTAGCCAGGCATGGTGGCGGCCGCCTGTAGTCCCAGCTACTCAGGAGGCTGAGGCGGGAGAATGGCATGAACCCGGGAGGCGGAGCTTGCAGTGAGCCGAGATTGCACCACTGCACTCCAGCCTGGGCGACAGAGCAAGTCTCTGTCTCAAAAACAGAACAAAAACAACAACAACAACAAAAAGCTAAAGTGATCAAAACAGTAAGGTGTTAGCATAAAATCAGACCCATAGACCAATGGAATAAAATAAAGAACTCTGAAATAAATCTATACATATACAGTCAATTGATCTTCAAGAAGGAAGCAGGAATATACAATGAAAAAAGGAGAGTGCCTTCAAAAAAGGATGTTTGAAAAGCTGAATATCCACATTTAAAAGAATGAAATTAGACCCTTATATTACACCATACACAAAAATCAGTTCAAAATAAATTAAAAAGTTAAACATAATAACCCATATTATAAAACTTGTATAATAAACATAGGGGAATAGCTTCATGATATTGCTCTTAGCAATAATTTTTTAAATATGGCACTAAAACACAGGCAACGAAAACAAAAATAAACAAATAAAATGTCATTAAACTAAAAAAAAAAATCTCAAAAAAAGCAAGAGTGAAAAGGATCCCTATGAAGAAATATTTGCAAACCATGTATCTAATAAGGGATTGATTTCCAAAATGTATAACAAACGCATCTCAACAGCAAAACAAGCAAACAAACAAATACCCCTAAATAATCTGATTTAAAAATGGGCACAGAACTTGAATAGACGCTTTCCAAAGAAGTATATAAAGCAAGAATGTAAAAAGATGGCCAACATTACTAATCACAAAATAATACAAATCAAAACCACTATGATATATCATCTCACACCTATCAGGATGGCTACTAATAGAAAAGAAACAAGACAAGTGTTGGTGAGATTGTGGAAATATTAGAATCCTTGCACACTGCTTGTGGAAATGCAAAATTTTTCACTACTATGAAAAAGAATATGATGTTTTCTGTTTATATTTTTAAATTAAATATAGATCCGCCATATGATCCAGGATTATCACTTCTAGGTACTTATTCAAAAGAATTAATGTTAGGATTTTGAAGAGATATTAGCACTCCTATGTTCGCTGCAGCAATATTCAAAATAGCCAAGATATTCAACAATCTAAATATTCATTGATAGATGCTATACAAAAAAGTAGTGTGTACATACAATGAAATACTCTTCAGACATAAAAAAAAAGGAATTCTGTAATATGCAACGACATGGATGAACTTTGAGGATATTATGCTAAGTGAAATAACCCAGTGACAGAAAGACAAATACTGAATGATTCAATTTATATGAGTATCTGAAATATTCAAATTCACAGAATCAGAGTGTGGTTTTCAGGGATTAGGGAGGAAGAACTTGAGTTACTAATCAATGAGCATCCATTTTTAATCAAGTAAGATGAATAAGGTCTGGAGATCTGCTATATAACATTGTATCTGGAGTCCATAATAATGTATTATACACCAAAAATTGGAAGACAGTAGACCTCATTTTAAATGTTTTCACCACAATAAAACGGAATTAAATTAAATTTAAATTTAAAAAATAGTCAAAGGATCAAAATAGAGATTTCTCCAAAGATAATATGTAAATTGTCAATAAGCACGTGAAAGATGGTTAATATCACTGTCCAAGAGGCAGAAACAACTCAAAGCAACAAGAAACCACTCCATATCCAATAGGATGGCTATAATCAAAACGACAATTTAGTCCACATGTGATTGAGGAAATGGAGGAATTGGAACCCTCATAGACTGCTTGTGGGAATGTAGAGTGGTGCAGGCTTTATATTAAAAAATAGTCCAGCAGTTTCTCAAAAAATTAAACATAGAGTTACCATGTGATCCGTCATTCCACTCCAAGGTCTATAGCTGCATAGTGAAAACAGATTTTTACACAGAAACTTATAAATCAATGTTTAAAGCAGCATTGTATGTAATAAACAATAGATTAAAATAGTCCAAATGTCCATCTACTGATCAATGAATAAATAAAATGTAGTATATCCATACAACGAAATATTATTCGTCAAGAAAGAGAATTGAAGTACCAATATATACTACAACATGAATTAACCTTAAAAGCGCTGTCCTAAGTGAAGGAAGGCAGTTGAGGAGGGCAACTTCTTGTATAATGCCACTTACACAATGTATTCAGAATAGGCAATTCTATGAAGACAGATCATAGATTAGTGGTTGCCTAGGGCAGAGAACGATGGGGACCGATGACTAAGCGACACAGGATTTGTTTTGGGGATAATAAAATGTCCTATATTTGATTGTGATGATAATGTACAACTTTGTGAAATACAAAAAAATTGAATTATACATTTTAAATGGGTAGATTGTAGTATATGTGAATTATATCTTAATAAAGCTGTTGAAAAAACAGACAATTACTATCTATTTCAGTATAGATTCATCAGAGTGCATATCATGTTTGTTCAAAAGCTGGCTTTTTTCACTTGTGAAGGAAACCAAAATATGCCAACCCAAAATATACTTCTTTGGCATATTTCAAGATGGCTATTCAGAGTTGCTGCAAACACAGGAATAGCCCTGTAAAGCTGTCTTCTGTAGGGATTTGCATCTGCAGAGGAAATCTACATTAGGGAAATAAACAGTGGATACAAATAGGCTTTCTCTGAGGACACCCTTATCTTCCTTTTCTGGATCTAGGAAGGATTAACTCACAGGCAAAAAAAAAAAAAAAAAAAAAAAAAGCAAACAAAAAAAATCACTACAAGTCAGACACTTTTAAAGGTCTGACAGAAACTTTGATGACAGGCTACCATTTCTTCTCTCTTAGGGAAGCTCAGAGATTACCTGGGAGATTTTCATAAGCATAATAAGACATTCTTTGCTCACCTTGTCTTTCCTCCTCTCTCCCTCCCACAACCTGTTGCCATGCTTCAAGCCTGTATTCCTTTCTGTAGGATGTAAAAATTTCAGTCATCTGACACTTCTTTGAGTCTCATATTTGCAGGACTCCCATGTCCAAGTGCACATTAATAAATTTAACTTTTCCTCCTATTAATCTGCTCATTGTCAGTTCATTTTCAGTGGACAGAGTGGAAGCGATCCCTCTTTGCCCCTGCACTAATATGTGTGAAGTCTCTAGTGTGTCTATGTACACTGTTACCCTCTTCTTTGTTACTTAGATAGCTTTCTCAATGATTTTATTTAGGGTTTTCATCAAATAGTCAATGTCACCCTAGCAAAGAAGCATCTTTAATCATCCTATGTAATACATCACTCTATTCACTTATTCTGTTTTATTTTATATCATACTGTGTGTCCATATGATATATACTGTGATTAAGTAAATTGAATAAAAAATAGGAGGTTAATTGGACCAGTAAGGGTAAAAACAAGATAATATAAATTGTATTATACTATGATTTCTTACAAAATTTATCTATGGAGATTGCTGTATCTAGAATGTACCCCTTTTAGAAAATTTGCCTTCTTGAATTTTATGAAATATTTAAGATCCATGTCAAATATCATTTTTTCAAACATTTTCTGTTTATTACAAATTGATGCTCTATCTTCCTCCTGTTAAATTTCAAAATGCAGAGTTCTATAAACTTATTTTTGTTAAAGTATGTATGTTCGGTCTTATATTGGAGAGTTTTTTTTTTTTTCCTCCAAGGATGCTATGAAATTATAGACACCTTGAAGGCAAATACTTTGTTTTATGCCCCTGAAAACTGGTCATAGTGGCTGTTGCAGAAATTTGACCATAATTTTTGCATTGAATTGAATTGACCATCTGGAGAAAAAAGCTTTCTTTTTTTTCTCAGTCTTCCTGTAAAAAGCTACACCTTTCTAATCCACAGAAACATATATGCTCTAAAGATAGAGAATGCTTGCTTTCAATTCTCTTATTAACATTTCCTCTGTCATTGGAATTATACGCTGGCCATTTTTCTAATTAATTGCTCTGCTCCAAACAGGTTGTCAAACTTATTTTCCCCAGAAAGTCAAATGGTTACATTCTGGGCTTAGTCCCTCAGTGAAGCGCCAAGGTGCCTGGGAGACTGGGGCATTATTTCTCTAGGAATTTAATTGTGAAAAGAAATGAAACTCCAGAACTCAAAAGCATCTTCAGGTCAGAAAAGGAAAGACACATGGGGCTGTCTGGCTCCTGTAGAGGGCTGGAGTAAGGAGCCATTTGAGGAGCAGAGGGGAAAAGATGCATTTTTCTTTAAAAGCAGGGAAAAAATCATTTTTCCTTATCCCTTACCTCTGCAGTGTCTGGATATTCATATAGGAAAAATTCCCATTAGCTTTCACTGTGTCACAGTAAAGATAAGTACTTGAACAAGGGGGAGCTGGCACACTTATATACCCAAAGTAATAAGAATTCTATCTCTGACATAGAAAACATTGTGTGCACATCAGAATAATATTAATAGAAGTGAATATTAAAAACTCAATACCATCTTAATAGGACTTTAAAAATATCTGTTTTACCTGAAGTTTTTCTGAGCGGAAGTAACATAGGGTCTTATAATTCTTCCCCTAGTTTACTTGCGTAACTTTTCCCTTCATTTTATTTAACTCTTCGATTAAATGTTCCTTTTCTCCCTTTCCCTTACACACGAAATATTTTGATATAATTCATTTATTTATTTTTTGGTTTACCATGAACTTATAACTTGGTTGGTGTGAGGTACAGACAGAGAGAATGAGTAGTCACAGGAAAGACAATTTTGAAGACAAGACAAAGTGTGCATGCTATACGTTATAAATCATCATGTGGTTATATTTTAGAAAACTAAAATTGGAAGCAATTAAAATAAAATATTGAACCATGCATTTTTATTGTTCATGCGTGTCTTACAAACGATGCTTGTAAGACTTAGCAGTGCTGTGACAATGAATACAATCATGAAATGGTTCCATTAAACGTTTTAATCACTTCCCATCTTTACTATTGCAATTAACTCCTTTATTGTCTTCTTAAATTCTTACTCTCTGAACATCAGGGGGTCCAAAATGTTGCAGAAAAGAATAATTCTCTTTCTAATTCTAGGGCACGAAATCTCGGCATTCTTTTGCTTGTATCCTCTTATTAATTCAGTGACAGAGCTGGAAGTTAAATTTGTCTCATTATATGACTTAGAGAAGTAATGCATTGGCAGAAAAGTTTTATTTAAAAGAGTATAGAAGAGTCATAGCATCAAGGAATGAAAAGAACAAATAATTTTAAAATATAAGAAAAAGAAGGAAAGAAATTAATACATATAAGAAACATGCAGTCATGTTCAGAGTTCTATATAAGAAGTGAAAAAGGAAATTTTAACTTGGAAAGGTAAAAGTGGGATATAGTCTTCATCAGTATGTTCTATTATAGCAGACCTTGAGATTTGAAAAATAATAATTTTATAAGAAAAACAAAAAGGATCGTATGATAAAGTATCTTTCTTATAAATTATTATTTTTCAAATGCAAAGGTAAAATATTTAACATACATTTATAAAAGATCCATCAATATTTGTGAACCCCAGTTTAGCAAAGACTGTGCAGAGTTACAAAAATATATTAAATATTCAGAGCACACTTTTTATTTTTCTTTTTTATTTTGAGAACATAGAGAACAACAGTAAACTTTTACTTACAATTACAGCAATGGAATTCTTTATTCATCTTTTGATTCCATATGGCATTTACTTTTTCTAATTTTTAATTTCTACATGTCTACACTAAATATGATGCTAATGCAAATCTTTGTCATGTGTTCAATGTTATTCTTCACATAAATATTAAACTGATGTTATGACTGTGATTGTAAAGTTCACTTTGCATTTTCTAATGTGTGTATTGTATTATTTAACATTATTTAATTTGTTTGACTTTCAAATTATAAATATCCTTCATTTCTACCAATATTTTCATTAAGCTGTGTTTAATTGAATATGCACTGAAGTAAAAAAAAATTTACTTTTTTATATCATCAGACAGTAAGATAATTGATATTAAAACTTTCCATCTAAACTCAATGTAATAATTCTAAAAAGTTTTGTGTTTACTTATTTAATTGCTTTGTTGTTGACACTTGTTATGTGCTTATACTCACAACCTTGTCATTTGTCGCTTTTGTTTATTTTTTTTTAATTTGAGCAAATTTTTTAGAAATACAACTTACTCTTATGCTTTCTTTTCCATGATATGATATTTAAATAGTTATTTGGGAGATGATTAATTTGTTTTTACTACGTCAGAATATACAATTGAGAATTTGCATTTATAAAAGGATTACTAGTTGATTTTTTTTTCTATACAAGAAAAATAGAGCTCGTAAAATATCTGGTTTTGAAAAGCGGACTGGAAGTTTCAGGGCCTTTTTGCCTATGATAATCTTGAAGAATATTAATTGCTTATTTTGAAAAGGAGAGTTGAGGTTTCAGGGCTTTTTTTGCCTGTGATAATCTTGAAGAATATTAGTTGCTTCCTTTATTCTCCAATGTCTTGTAAAGTACTCAAATTGGTCTTATAGCATCTGAAGTAAGGAAAGGGCTCAGTATGATGATCCCCAGCCTGGAGCTATTAATTTAATTATTGATATTTCATAGGTAAATTCTACTTAATCAAGGGGGAAAAAGGCGGGAAGAAAAATATTTTATGAGCACGTAAGATATGTAAAAGTGCTGCAGGTAATTACATTGCTATGGAGAAGAAACGGGAAGTCAAGAAAAATATGTCTAAAATAATCATTTAAACATTTGTGGCTCAGCAGGTTTTCATTTGGCCTTCCAGATAACAGCACAATTCTGGTTCAAAATATATACTCATTGTTCTCAGCTACATGTCAGTGACTGGCAGTAATAAAAGCTGCCACACAATATGACTTGTGTCATTTTGTGCAAACTAATTTGTGGTCAAAGGAGAGTCACAAAGCATCCAGCTGGAATATAATTACTTGGTGATAATTATATAAAGAGTCAGTTAAGGCTGTGTCTTTGCAACCCATAGAGAAATGAAGATTTTATACTTATCAAGCTTATTAGATTGAAGTAAGAAAAAAGATTCAATTGCTTCGGATAGAATTATCTTTCAAGCAATTATGTTGTCTATCTGATCCGTGCTCTGTTGTACATTGTATTCTAAGAACAAGCACTGTTTGTAGAGGTACAAATTTATTTTGCACTTACACAAAGTTTTGAGAGGCTATTAACAATCATAATAATGTATATTATTATTTTCCTGCAATTCCACTGTTTTACTTTATAAGGGGTTCTATTTTTGAAGAGACTGAACCAAAGTAAGGAACAAAAGTTTTTAATTACAAAATTTTTAATATGAGACTTCTTATATTATTTAATACATGCTAAACAACGTGCATTCTGAATGGCTAAATGAATACATTATACTCGTAATTTCCTAAACTACTATTTAAGACATAATTTGGTAAATGCTAAGCCAGAGAAATTCAGGATTTACTATTTGGCCCCATATTGTTGCCTGCCTTGAGAGATTTTTCAGAAGATCTAACCCTGTTAGAGAAGCTGAATATGACCAACCCTAAATTTTTGTTAAGATTTTGAAACATATGATTATCACTTTGCCCTCACTACCATTAATTACCGTTTGCATACACACAAGCAACCACATTTCTGCTAGTGCATAGCCTTCACTCTTGTGAAAAGATAGAGATGATAAAACCAATCAACCAAGAGAACAGACCAGCCAAATATTCAATAGAGAATAACCTACTGATATAATTCACCATAGGTGCTACGGTAGGTAGGCAGTGACTGGGTTGTTACTGTAGATCAGGTAATATTTTTGTCAGAGGGGATGATAAAAAGAAGCCAACTATCTGAGGCTTAGGGTGTGTCAGGATCCAAGCAGGCACACAGGAACAGCAATCTTTATTTTAACAGAAATAATTTAATAAAAGGAATCGGTTAAATAGGCATGGGTGGATAGTAATATAACCACCTGATAGGATCATCTTGCCTGTTGCCCAGATAGAGCCAATTTATTAAGACAGGAGAACTGCAGTAGACAAAGAGTCTAATACACATAGAACAGCTAAATGAAAGACCGAGTTTTATTATTTCTCAGATTAGCCTCCCTGAAAATTCAGAGGCCAGAGGTTTTAAAGATAGTTCAGCTGTCAGGGTGCTGGGAAATGGGGAGTGCTGACTGGGCAGGTCAGGGAAGAAACCAGAGGGAGGCAGAGCATGTTTTCTTGTGCTTAGTTTCTGGGTGAGGGCCGCAAGACAAGATGAGCAAGTTTACCAATTGGGGTGGTACCAGCTGGTCCATCAGAATGCAGGGTCTAAAAAAACACCCGCCACACCAGTCTTAGGTTTTAGAATCGTTATGTTATCCATAGGAAGAATTAGGGACGTTAGGAATCTCATAACCTCTGCCTGCATGACTCCTGAGCCATAATTTCTAATCTTGCAGCTAATTTGTTGGTTTTACAAAGGCAGCCTGGTCCCTAAGCATGAGGGGGTTTGTTTTAGAGAAAGGATGTTATCATCTTTGTTTTAAAGTTAAATTATAAACTGGGCCGAGCATGAAGGCTCACTCCAGTAATGCCAGCACCCTGCGAGGCAGGGGCGGGCCGATTGCTTGAGCCCAGGAGTTTGCGACAGGCATGATGGCGTGTGCCTGTAGTCCCAACTACTCAGAAGGCTAAGGTGGGGGGATCTCTTGAGCCCAAGATGTTGAGGCTAGAGTGAGCCATGATCAGGCCACTGCACTCCAGCCTGGGCAATAGAGTGAGACTGTATCTCAACAAACAGAAAAAAAACCAGAAAACTATAAACTATAAATTCCTCCTACAGTTAGCTCAGCCTAACTGCAGGAATGAACAGGGCAGTTTAGAGGTTAGGAGCAAATGGAGTGGATTAGGTCAGATTTTTTTCACCCTTGTAATTTTTGCAAAGATACTTTCAGTAAAATCATAAAGAAAATATTGAGCTAACACAGAAAATATAATTTCAAAAACACAACTACCACCCTTAAGGATAGAGGAAACAAGGGAAAAATGGGGACACTCAGAAACTGGAAGCTTGGAGGAAGCACCCACAGAGCTGACAGAGCACTGCATAGCTGGCGTTGGTACCACAGGAGCTTAGAGGAAGGAACTGTCAGAGCGGATGCTCAGACCTCTGAGGACAAGATGAATGTCCCTAGTACCTCAGAAGGGATCAGTTTTGTCTTTCTGCATAACAAACTACCGTGTCTGGAGTTTGTTTCTTCCGGTGGGTTCTTGGTCTCACTGACTTCAAGAATGAAGCCGCAGACCTTTGTGGTGAGTGTTACAGCTCTTAAAGATGGTGTGTCCGGAGTTTGTTCCTTCAGATGTGTCTGGGGTTTCTTCCTTCTGGAGGGTTCATGGTCTCGCTGACTTCAAGAATGAAGTTGCGGACCTCTGCAGCAAATGTTACAGCTCTTAAAGGTGGTGTGGACCCAAAGAGTAAGCAGCAGCAAGATTTATTGTGAAGAGCAAAAGAACAAAGCTTCCACACCGTGGAAGGTGACTGGAGTGGGTTGCCACTGCTGGCTGGGGTGGCCAGCTTTTATTCCCTTATTTGACCCCGCCCACATCCTGCAGATTGTCCATTTTACAGAGCACCAGTTGAATCCATTTTACAGAGTGCTGATTGGTGTGTTTACAATCCTTTAGCTGGACACAGAGCACCGATTGGTGCATTTTTACAGAGTACTGATTGGTGCATTCACTATCCTTTAGCTAGACACAGAGCACTGATTGGTGCATTTTTACAGAGTGCTGATTGGTGCACTTACAATCCTTTAGCTAGACACAGAGCACTGATTGGTGTGTTTACAATTCTCTAGCTAGACAGAAAAGTTCTCCAAGTCCCCACTTGGCCCAGGAAGTCCAGCTTGCTTCACCTCTCACTACCATGAACTTGCAGCTTAAAACAACACTCATTTCTTTTCCCACAGTCCTGTAAATCAGAAATCTGGACAAGCTCATCTACATTTTCTCCTCAGGTTCTCACAAGGCTAAAATCAAAATGTACTCCAGCTAGATTCTTATCCGGAGGATCTGGGGAAGAGTCTCTTCAAGTTCATTAATGTTGTTAATAGAATCCAGTTCCTCTGGCTGTGGATTTGAGCCCCCTGTTTTCTTGAAGGCTATAAGCTAGGGACTGCTTTTAGCTTCTAAATATCCCCTTCATTCCTTATCACTTGCCCCCCTCTATCTTTAAGCTGGCAAAGGCGTACCAAACTCTTTTTATTCTTTGAATCCTTTTGATTTTTCCTTCTGCATTCCTCCCTCAGCCACCAGACAGAGGAATTTCCCTGCTTCTAAATATTTCTATTATTTGATTAGGAATGCCCAGAGCATCTTTCCTTTTTAAGATTAACTATGCCATATAACATAATGCAATCACAGGAGTAATACCACATTTACAAGTTTATGAACTACAGGGCAGACTCATAGGGACTGTATTTGTTTTAAAAGGCTGTACGAAAAATACCAAAGTACCAAAACCTGAATAGTTTAAGCTAACAAAAATTTATTCTCTCACAGTTGTACACACAAGAAATTCAAAATTTAGGTGTTGGACAATATTTCTGAAGGGAATCAAAATATTTGACCTCAAATGTATTTTTAATGTATTTTGAGATGGCTGCCACAGGTCCAGCAGACTAAAGTAGCCCTGCAAAGCTGCCTTTTGTGGGGGAAATTTGCAACTGTAGAGAATCTACATTAACACAGCAGGCCTTCTCTTGTCTGGATCTACGAGAGATTAACTGAGTCTGACACTTTTAAAAATCTGAAAGAAACATTTACTATCAGTTCTTTCTGAGGACTGCTATCTGTGTGGTTTCATCTACATAACAAGACCAACTTGCTAGCCAAGCCTCCTCTTCTCCTCCTCTCATAACTTCTCTTCCCACTATAATCAGGTTTACCATCATAACCTGTTGTTTTTGTCATGCTCTGAGCCTGTGTATTTTCTATAACCTCAAGATGGCATATACATTTCTGTACTCGATTGAGGCGTTGGGGCTACTTTCTGAAGGTTATCTTGTATACCAGCTAAGTAAATTTGTGTACCTTTCCTCCTAATTTGTCCTTTGTGAGTTGATTTTTCAGCAATCCATCAGAGCATTTTCAGGAACATTCAGGAACCTACAGTTCTTACTGAAAGTCTTCTGAGAATGTAAACAAGTACCCCCATTTTTCCAAGAAAAAGAGAATGAGATCTTTTAAATTATTTTTTTCTCTTTCCTCCGTTTCCCCCGCCCAGTCCTTCCTACTTAGCCCTTGAGAAATGCAATTATAACCTTTTATCTCCCTTTCATCAGACACTCCTTACAGAACAAGTTCATCTGCCTATGTGCTTAGAAGCTCCAGAGCAAAACCCTCACCCACCAGGAGTTTGCCTTAAGAGACAACAATCAATTTATGCCCCAAAATATGCCTGCTACGAAACTCTCCTGAAGAATTTCAGCAACCTTTGCAACCTAGTTCTGCCCTTGACTCAAAGATACCAACTTGACTCCCTGGTGGGTTAGGCACCAGCATGAGTATGCAACCTGTACCTGCTCACGTCCTCCTCTTCATTCCCCTCATGCCATGTGTCCTTATAAAATTGCCTGCTCTCTGCTCCAAAAGTGAAGCAGTACCCTTAAGACAGAAAGCCTGTATTTCTTCCTCTAAACAGCTAACCAGGGAGGGGAATGATCTCTATAATGAGTATTAAAAAGCACTGCTCAAAGAAATCTAAGAAGACACAAACAAATGGAAAAACATCCCATACTAATAGAGAGGAAGAATCAATATCATTAGAATGACCATACTGCCCAAAGCAATTTCCAGATTCAATATATATATATATAATATAATATATATATTATATATTATGTATATATAATATAATATATATATTATATATTATGTATATAT
>NW_026652306.1:1019701-1169688 GCF_009828535.3 Hylobates moloch
ATATATATATTATATATTGTGTATATATAGTATAATATATATATTATATATTATGTATATATAATATAATATATATATTATATATTGTGTATATATAATATATAATATATATATTATATATTGTATATATATAAAATATATATGTTATATATCGTGTATATATAATATATATGGATATATATCTGTGTATATACATATGTGTGTATATATATGCATGTATATACATATATATCCATATATATGGTGTGTATATATATGTATATATATGTATAGTGTGTATATATGTATATATACATATATGGTGTATATATATGGTATATATATGTTGTGTGTGTGTGTATATATATATATATAGGGTGTGTGTGTGTGTATATATATGTGTGTGTGTGTGTGTGTGTGTGTGTGTGTGTTTATATTCACCCAGTAATGGAATTGCTGGGTTGAATGGTAGTTCTGCTTTTAGCTCTTTGAGGAATCACCACACTCCTTTCCACATGGTTGAACTAATTTACTCTCTCACCAACAGTGTGTAAGTGTTCCCTATTCTCTACAACCTCGCCAGCATCTGTTATTATATATATTCTATATTGTATATGTACTCAAAGGAATATAATATATATTATATTATATATATATAGTATTCCTCTGAGTATCTATACTATATATACTCAGAATGTATCTATAGTATATATACTCTGCAGAGCATATATATACTGTATATATACACCACAGTGTATATATATACTGTATATATACTCTGCAATATATATATACTGTATATATATACTCTGCAGAGTATATATACTATAGATATAGTATATATATACTCTGCAGTGTATATATACAGTATATATATACTCTGCAGTGTATATATACTCTGTAGTACATATATACAGTATATATACTATATGTACTATACTCAGAGGAATATAAATAATTCTACCATAAAGACACATTCACACGAATGTTCATTGCAGCACTATTTACAATAGTAAAGACACGGAATCAACCTAAATGCCCATCAATGACACACTGGATAAAGAAAATGTGGTACATATACACCATAAAAAGTACTATGCAGCCATGAAAAAGAACAAGATCATGTCTTTTGCAAGAACATGAATGAAGCTGGAGGCTATTATCCTCAACAACTAATGCAGGAACAGAAAAACAAATACTCACATATTCTCACTTATATATGGGAACTAAATGATGAGAAGTTACGAACACAAAGAAGAAAACAACAGACATTGGAGTCTGGGTGTGGACAGTGGAGGGTGGGAGGAGGGAGAGGAGCCGAAAAGATAACTATCTGGTACTGGGCTTAATACCTGGGTGATGCAATAATCTGTACAACAAACTCCCATGACATGAGTTTACCTATGTAACAAATCTTCACATGTTCCCAGAACATGAAATAAAAGTTAAAAAATATAAAATTAGAAAAAATAAAATAAAATAGCTTTTTAAAAAAGTCACTCGCTTTACACCAGACCTCACTCTTGTTAAATCAACTCCACCAGCAGCAATCAACTGAACCTGCATTTCAATTTTAGGAGAGAGTCTGTTTCATGGCTATTCTTAGAGTCTGTTTCTGGAGTTGGTGGAAATCCTTGGTGTTAGGTGGTTTGTAGCTGCACAACTGCAATTTCTGTGTCATCACATGGCTATCTTCCCTCTGTCTGTGTCTTCACTTGATGTTCTCTTCTCTGTGTGTATCATCTGCTGTGCCTTTTTTCCTCTTTTTATGGGGACAGTAGTCAAATTGTATTAAGGTCCCACCTGTGAAAGGAAAATATCTTGGGCCCCCAAAATCACTAAGGAAAACTCAAGCTGGAAACTGCTCAGGGCAAACCTGCCTCCCGATCTATTCAGAGTTATTCTTCTGCTCACTGAGATAGATGAGTATCTGATTGCCTCCTTTGGAAAGGCTAATAAGTAACTCAAAAGAATATGTCTTAACTATCTGTGACCTGGAAGCTCCCTCATGGCTTTGAGTCTTCCTTTCTTTGCTTCAAGTTGTTCAACCTTTCCAGACTGAACCAATGTACTTCTTACCTATATTGATAGTTGTCTCATGTCTCCCTAAAATGTATGAAACCAAGCCATGCCCAGACCACCTTGGGCACATGTCACGGGACTTCCTGAGGCTGTGTCATGGGTGCATCCTCAACTTTGGCAAAACAAATTTTCTAAATTAACTGAGACCTGTCTCAGATTTTCTGGGTTTGTGGCAGGCCAGGTTTCACTAATGCAGGCCTCCATCACAACTGTTTCAGAACTGACCGAGTGGTTAAGTTAAATATTAAAAGCTGAAAAAGCTAGTGCCCTTATACCAAGGCTGGAATGTACCAAAAGTCCATCAAGAGTTTTGCCTAGGTCTTTTCTGGGCCTTAAAGCATGACAAAATAATGAAAGAATTCTTAACAAGATCCACTGAGGATTAAACAAGTTTTATTGGTGGTCTAAAGAGACTCCCTAGGCCTCCACAAACAAGTATACTGGAGGTCTGAAGGAAGTCCCCAAACCTGCATGATTTAGCAGGAGACAAGATAAGGGTAATCACCCCACCACTTAGGCCCATTTAGATTAAGTAAACATACTAAGGCTCCAAAAGAAGGTCTTCAGGACTCAGACCTTAGTTATAGATTAAAATAAGTTAATCACTTATGTATTTAGATGAATGTACACTTAATACAGGTAGACATATAGCTTAGAAGATATATAAGCTCTAGAAAACTTTGTAATTTTGAGTCGGTTTGGCTGTAATTTCTGGGCCTTCTCCCTGTAACTGGTTACAGAAATAAAAACTCTCTTCCTCCCCAGTTCATCTGCATCTCGTTGTTGGGCCAGGAGAAATAGCAGATTGAGCCTCAGTTTGGTCCAGGAACAGGTTTACAAATCCTATGCCAGAGTGACTTTATTTTAACTGGCATCTTAATTGCATCTACAGGGACTCTATTTCCATATAAGACTATACAGGCACCAGGGATTAGGACTTCTCTATAACTTTTTGGAGGACATAATTCAGCAAACAACCAAGATCATTCCAAAAAATTCTGGCTATTACAGGAAGGAAAAAGGCCGGATTTGTAAATGTGAAAAGAAGCTATAAATTGGAGGGTAAAAACAACAAACTTAAATTGTTACCAAAACACTAGGTTTTAGGACCACCCTGAAGAGACAGCTGATATGAATAGGAAGCCAACACTAATAAGGTGTATCTTTTTCTCCAGCTTTCTAGTATCCATATAGTACTTGCTATTGTCAAAAACAAAATAGGGGTCTACCTAGCAAAAGAGAAATGTGGCCTGTATTGGCCCAGGTCAGTCATTACATAGAAGAGCATAGCAGAACATAGAAGGATGGATTTGGGGAGGAGAAAGAATAATTTAATAACTGGTACAAGGAGAACACCACAAACCAAGCTGAGAGCTAATTTAAAGGCCGAAACATGGGAATCCTTTGGCATGTTTGAGGTAACGAAAGTGTGTATAATAGGTGACCAAGAAACACACAGACAAACAGATCATTTAGGGCTTAGTGAATATGCATAAGCAGATTGCATTTTACTCTACTTGCCATGAGAATCATTAGGAGGATTTTAAGCCTGAGACTGACATAATTTCATTTGCATTTGTATAAACTCACTTAGGTAACTACTGATTAAGTGTAAATGTTACTATAAATATTTGATTATATTCTTAGTAATAAATTCTGAACAGAAAAAATCTAATTTTATTTATCTGTAGTAAATAAGAAAGGCAAAACAGAAACAAAGGAAAATGATTTACAAAGACATTTCAGTAGTCACAGCAAAGGGTGACTGTACCTTCAGTTAGAGTAATCACACTATTTACCAAGATGGTCTTAACTTCCCCTGAGCTTGACTAAACTTTAGTCACACTTCTTTCTGAGTATAGGTCTCTACTCCCTTTTCTTAAAACACTTACTTTAGAAAACTTGGAATTGTACATTCTTTTTATGCCTCTTTGAGATGCAAATCATCTACAACTCTGAAATATCTTTTTCAAGGAGTCATCTTTTGAAATGTAATCATCAAGAAAGTTAAGACTCTTGTCTCTCTATGGGAGGGTAAGACCCTAGCTTTGATAAGAGACAATTAATAAATACAGATGGCTGAGTACCATTAACCTTCTTAAGAATAATGGAAAGCAAACATAATACACCATTATTCTCATAGTCTTGAATAATGTGTGGTCTGTTTAACTGACCAGGTGCAATTTTTCTTTTACATTATAGACAAAGAGATATAATGGAATTTGGAATATTGTTTGGGGGATAAACATGCTGATAAATTACACATGGGGATAAAATGAAATAGAGGAATAAAAGCTATAACCTAGATTTTTGAATTAGACAATCGGATGGATGGCTGTCATTTGCTATAATGAATAAAACTTAACAGGTAGATTTAGGCAAGATAATCAGCAGTTCTGCATTGCTTATTTTAATTTTGAGATGTTTACTAGCCTTCCAACTGTTTATATCAGATTGACAATTGGATATGTAAATCTTGAATCAGGAGGAGTAGCCAAAGGTGGAGATATAATTTTTGAGTTATCAGAATACAAGAGTATTCGTAGCCAATCCAGGAAGAATGTTTAGATAAAAGAAAAGGCAACACAAGATAGAATACCTGGGGTATTCCTTATAACCAAAGATTCCTAAATGGAAGTTCTATCTTTAATATTATCAGCAAAATTTTCCTCAATTAGATGGGAAGTCCAGAGAGGTATTCTAATAGTTTTAGAACATGGAATCTTGCCCTTGCTCTATATATTCATTCAAGCTGTCTTCATTCAATATCTGGCAATATACTTTGCTCACAGGAACTCAACAAGAGGTGAGGATATTATGCCTCTTAAATTTGTCCTAATGTTTTTAAATTTATGTTAGAGATGGAGTGATTCTTAAATTTTTTTAATCCGGTTTATTTTTACATTAAAATGTTCAATACTCGACATTTAATTAAGAATTTTAATTCATTGATTTAATGATTAGTTGATGTCAATCAATGATAATTTTATTCCAGGTGTTTAAATTCAATAATGTTGCATCAGCCCCTTGTTTTTTCAAGAAATCTTTGAGGGAAGGGTATCCATACAGCTTTGTCCCTGTAGAAGTTTGATTTGAAAGGTGGGAGGTTGAGGAAGAGGGAATCTGTAATAGAAGAGGTTCTTCAGCACAAACAGGCCTTAGGGGTAATAGTGCTGCTATAACATCATTAAAGTAGCAGTAAGCAGGGAAAGCATAGATAAGACACATGGGACACTTACAAAAATCTAAAAAAACTTTTAAGTGTCATTTAAAGATTGATGGTAGGAATTATCAGAACACAGCCTTAATTCAAAGATTTCATGGATGTGGACCACGCAGAAACTGGCACTTTGCTGACCCTGGGAGAGGGTCAAGAGAAAGCTCTGTGTGTCAGCGGGAGAATGCCCTCAGCCTCCACCTCCATGACTTTCTTCGTTTTAACTTTGAAAGCTCCACTGACACTGCTCACCCCTGCTACCCCTGCTGCCCACTTCCTCTGTTCCTATGCATGCTGTGTTGAGTGTTTCTGAACAAACCAAACTTTAGGCTGAGCTTCTTAGAGTCAGTTGATTCTCTCCCCCTTAGTGACATCTTTTCTAACTGACAGAATTACCATCAGTAATCCCAAATCTCATCATCAGGACATTACTAAACTTCAGAGATTTTTACACTTAGTGTATTAGTGTCCATGAATTTTTATCATCTTTCTTCTCTCTATCCTGCTACTCACTACTTCTTTCCAAACTCAATTCAGCCACATGTGTTATGTTGGAAGAATTATGTCTGCTGGACTCAGTTTGAGAAATTTTTCCTTCTTTGTGAGGACTAAGCTCTGATTTTTAAATCTTGTCCAAATTTCTATCTAAGGAGTCTGGAGAGTCATGACCTACAAACCATAAATTCTCATCAGATGGGTTTTAATTCACCCAATATATTGTGACTTACTTTCCAATCTGACTCTGGCATAACATTAAATGACAAAGAAGAAGGTCAAAATATTTTACCCCAACATGGTTTTTTGCCATATTTTGAAATGGCCCTGCAAAGCTGTCCTTTGTGGGTGAAAATTTACACCTGTAAAGGATCTCTATTAATATAGCTAGATATTTTCGTTCCAGGCCCTCTCAATCCTGAAGAGATGAATTAAGAGTCTAAAAACTTTTAGAGGTCTGAATAGGAAATATTTGTCTTCTATTGCCTCTAAGGGCAGCCACTATAAGACTTCAAAAGATCCTTGGTCTCCACAATCTTTTATCTTAACCTGAACATTTCTTTTCTATTGATCCCAGGTCTTTAGACAAACTCAATCAGTTGTCAACCAGAAAATGCTTAAATTTACCTATAGCCTAGAAGCCCCCTCTTTAGTTGTCCTGCCTTTCTGGACCAAATCAATGTATTCCTTAAATATGATTTATTGATGTCTCACGCCTTCCTAAAATGTACAAAACCAAGCTTCACCCTGACCACCTTGGGCACATGTTCTTAGGACCTTGACTTCAGGCTGTGTCACTGGCCATGGTAACTTATATTTGGCTCAGAATAAATATCTTCAAACATTTCACAGAGGCTGGTCATGGTGGCTCACACCTGTAATCACAGCACTTTTGGAGGCCAAGGTGGGCTGATCACTGGAGGTCAAGAGTTCAAGACCAGCCTGGCTAAAATGGTGAAACCCCTTCTCTATTATATATACAAAAATTAGTGGAGTGTGGTGGTGCATGCCTATAATCCCAGATACTTGGGAGGCTGAGGAAGAAGAATCACTTGAATCCAGGAGGCAGAGGTTTCAGTGAACCAAGATCTAGCCACTGCACTCCAGCCTGGGCAACAGAACCAGACTCTATCTAAAAAAAAATGTGTGTATATATATATATACACACACACATACACACACACACACACACACACACATTTTTGTATTTTATGCTGTATGTATATAAACAGAGTTTGACCCTTTTCATCAACATTTAACACTGGGCAATAATGAATCTTTGTTTTCCCCTTTGGTCTAAGGAACTATATATTATGAGATTAATTGTGCTCACCCCTTCCCTAATTTATATGTTGAAGTCTTAACCCACAGAACCTTAGAATATGACTGTATTTGGAGATTTGGTTTCTAAGGAGGTTATTTAGGTAAAATGAGATCATATGGGTAGACCCCAAATCATATAGCAGGTGTCCTCATAAGAAGAGCAGATTAGAAATAAGATATGCAGAAAGGGAAGACCACGTGAAGACCAAGGGAGAAGGTGACCATGTATGCACAAATGACAGGGTCACGGAATAAAATCAATCCTGCTGACATCTTTATCTTGGACTTCTAGCCTCCAGAATTATGAGAAAATAAAATTGTGTTATGTAAGCCACACTGTCTTTGGTACCGTGTTATGCCAGCCCTAGTAAATTAATACACTACACTACTTGCAGTATGCTCTATCTGCTAAGAATACTCAAGTCATATCGTTTTTTTTCAAATCTTGTTTCTGTCATTTACTCCTTATGTGATTGTGGGATAGTGACTTAATACTTAAATCTTAAGCACTTCTTTTTAAAACTATGTAATAGCTGAAACAATCTATGTAAAATTAATAGCATATGTGAGAGCCAAAAACATTTTACCTTTTATTATTATGACTCAATGGTCCCCTCTTATCTGTGGTTTCATTTTCCATGGTTTCAGTTGCCCACAGTCAATTGTGGCCCAAAAATATGAAGTGGAGAATTTTAGAAATAAACAATTAAAAACTTTTAAATTGCATCCTATTCTCAGTATCATGAGGAAATCTCCTGCCATCCCACCAGGGTTGTGAACCAACCCTTTGTCCAGTGCATTAACACTGTCTACATTAGCCACTGAGTCACTGTTTCTGTTATCAGATTGACTGCTGTGGCACCTCAGTGCTTGTGTCCAAGTAACCCTTATTTGACTTAGTCGTTCTACTTCATTATTTGTTATTGTTGCTCTCTTACTGTGCCTAATTCGTAAACTAAGCTTCACCATAGGTATGTATGTCTAGAAAAAAACAAAGTATATATAAATTTCAGTTCTATTCATGCTTTCAGGCAACCACTGGGGTTCTTAGAACATATCCTGCACAGATAAAAGGGGACTACTGTACTGTCATTATTTAGTAAAAATAGTTTTTATGAAAACTGGAATGATTACATGCCACAAAATGGATTCTGGCATTCTAAAATTATCAGGTGTCATGTTATTATTAGCTCTACTTTAAATCTTTGCTTCAACTCCAGACAATTAACAAGTATTTTAGTTTCAGTGTGAATTGATCTAAAGATTATGTCACTGAAAAGTGAACAGGAAGAAGAGCAAGGGCAAGTCACTTCTTCCACTTTTAGAAAATGTAACACCTGTATAGAAATCTCCATGACACAGATTAAATGTAAGAGGAAAAAATGATAGCAGGGAACATAGAACACTGATTCACCACTGTGCTGCCAGTGTCCATTACTCTAATCAATAAAACAAGACAGTAGGTCTTAAAAACTGTGATTTGATTAATTTGAAAAAAAAAAAAGTTGTAGGGGGAGAATGTGAGAGAGGACCACATTGAAGATTCAGATTAAGAATACATTTCTGAAAATTATTTAATATAGAAAACAGGAAAATAATTTTTAAGGGGGCCTCACATATATAGGAAGTATAAAGCTGTCACTGCTTGAACTAATATATTATTACACACCAAGGCTCTTGAAATATCTTTCGTGATACAGTTTTTATCCACAACACACATAATCTCTTTTCTTTCATGTTGTTATACCCCACATGCACGCAGTTTTCAGGGCTATGGTAGGATGTTTTTCATATGTTTATTCCAATAAACTTGTTTTGAAGAGAATGGTTTTGGAAGGATAGAAAATAAATATGTTTACTTTACTTGTCTATAGATTTGTATTCATATGGATTTATGCAAGTAATATCATGATGTGACTGGCACAATAATGACTACCCAAAAATGTCTGTGTCCTAAGTTCTGGAAAGTGTAAATATGTTAGATTACATGGCAAAAGAGAATTGGGGTTGCAGATAGAATTGAGATTGCTCTTCAGCTGATCTTGAGATAGAAAAAATATCCTGATTATCTTGAAAAAGAACTCCCTCAATATAATGTAAGCCACATATGTAAACTTACATTTTATAGTGGCAGCATTAAAAACATAAGTGGACATATCTATTTTAAAGGCAGATAAGTTTATCATAAATGTCATAAGAACTAAAAAGAAATTGCCTCTAAATATATAGATCAGTGATGCTCAATCAATATAATGTAAGCCACATATGTATACTTACATTTTATAAAAGCAGCATTAAAAACATAAATTGACCCAAATAAATTAAGACTAAACATATATTTTACCTAACACAATACAGATGTGCCTTTGCTTTACTCATTTTTCCTAAATCATTTTAATTCTTTTCAAAACTCTGGAACATACAGTGACAACATACAGACAAATTCTCTTCCAACATCTACATCACTTCTGTTTCCTAGTTTGATCGCTGAGCCACTGGTATGTTCATAATATTCTGCTCTTCTCAAGTATACTGGCTCTTGAATTTCCCAATTATTTCACATATATGAAGTATGTCTACTTAGAATTGCAGATCTGAGAGGTTAAACACTATTCACTCAAAATAGTTTATGAAATATCTATTATATAGCACATATTGTGGGTAGACAGAATCATCAGTGAACTTAATGGCTATTATTAATGCTGAAACATAGCACCTTTTTCAATTCAAAAGTAGCTGCATATCTTCTTTTTTTTTTTTAAGAAAGAAACTAGAATTGTCAGGAAAGAAAATCACTAAAGTTGACCTCTGTTGTAGTAAGCACAAGTCTTCTTGAGCAGAAGACTGAATGTTAGAAGTTTAATGTTAATCTGTAGGAAAGCAAATTAATGGTTTATTAATCTTATAATATTCAGAATACTCTTCCTGTGGCGTCTGCAGGTACTATTTTAGGGTGAAAAAGACAGTGGTAGAAATAGTAAAGTGCTATTCTAGGAGAATTTTTAACTGGTGAGTACATTATATGTGTATAATAATCAGAATCACTGGTGATGGTAGAATGATCACATGAACAACCTCCATTAATGACTTCTCTGTATCTCTACCCTTTGCCCTAAAATGTTGTAGTCTTCAACTCTGACACTGGTCATGGCCACATGATTCATTTTGTCTAATGGAGTCTTAGCAAACATACAGAAGCTTAAAAATAGATGTGTGTGTTTAGGCTTTTCCTGTTGCAAAGTTTGGACTCTCACTTTTGCTCCTCACCACAGCTGCTAGGACGTGGCCGGCCTAGTGTACTGTAGGTTGAAGCACATGGCTGTGCGCTGAGTTTCTTCAGTTGTCACAGCCAAGGCTATCCTAGACAACCTGACAGCTAATTTACTGCCAAATCTAGGAAAGTGCACTAAGAAACAGCGGACAGTGGACATAATAAAACTTTTGTTGATATGCCCAATTTTCCCATTTATGCCTGTAATGGTTAGTATTGAGTGTAGACTTGATTGGATTGAAGGGTGCAAAGTATTCCTCCAGGGTTTGTCTGTGAGGGTGTTGTCAAAGGAGATTAATATTTGAGTCAGTGGCCTGGGAAAGGCAGAACCACCCTCAATCTGGATGGGCACCATCTAATCAGCTGCCAGCACAGCCAGAATAAAAGCAGGTGGAAGAACATGAAAAGACTAGATTCGTTTAATCTTCTGGCCTATGTTATTCTCCCAGGCTGGATGCTTCCTGCCCTTGAACGTCGAACTCCAAGTTCTTCAGCTATGGAACTTGGACTGGCTTCCTTGCTCCTCGGCTTGCAGATGGCCTATTGTGGGACTTCACCTAGTGACTGTATGAGTCAATACTCCTTAGTAAACTCTCTTTCATATATACATCTATCCTATTAGTCCTAACTCTCTAGAGAACCCTGACTGATAGAATGTCCTGAAGTGGTCTCATAAATTTTTTACATGGTAGATAAATATGTGTAATAAAATATGTTGTGTTTTGGGGACCAACCAAGGTTGAAAGGTGGTCACTGGCTTTTAGACAGAACCTTCACAACAGTTATAATAAAGGGCAATTCTATTTCATGCTCACTATTTTCATCTGTTCTTCTAAGTCTGTTTTATACTCTGAAAGACAAAACTCATGTTCACAATTCACGTTAGAATCCTAAATGGTGAGTAAGATTGGCTGGGTAGGGCTTTCCCAAGAGAGAACTACATAGAAGTATGCCCAGCAGCAAAGAGAGTAGAATGCAGTTCTATTCTTCCAAGAGGTGAGATATCATTCACCTCAGGCTTAGTCCTGGTTGCGGCTGCTCACACGACAGATAATATGGCACACTCTTTTAGTTAGACTTATTGTTTCCAAGTCCTTGCAATTGTTGGTATAAGATTCTGCCTTTTTTTTTTTTTTTTTTTTTTGTTAAGACGGAGTCTTGCTCTGTCGCCCAGACTGGAGTGCAGTGGCACAATCTCGGCTCACTGCAAGCTCTGCCTCCCAGGTTCACGCCATTCTCCTGCCTCAGCCTCCTGAGTAGCTGGGACTACAGGCGCCCGCCACCACGCCTGGCTAATTTTTTGTATTTTTAGTAGAGATGGGGTTTCACCATGTTAGCCAGGATGGTCTCCATCTTTTGACCTTGTGATCTGCCCGCCTCGGCCTCCCAAAGTGCTGGGATTACAGGCTTGAGCCACCACGCCCGGCCAAGATTCTGGCTTTTAATAGTTGCCAGTGAGTGCACCTCACAACCGTATTCAGGAATATATCAGCAGTTTGGTGATGATGATGAGATCTACATGGGATTTTGTAGGGTTAGGCTTGGCCCCCAAGCTTCTTGTGGAAGTGGGAACAATTCTTATCCTCTTTCCTTTATAAGCTATGGATAAATTTTATTATGTCATTTCTAAGCTACTCATTCAAAGAGGAAGAAGAATGTCAGCCTGAAAAGCAGAAGAGGACATTATTTATTTAATGTATATAAATAATTACAAGGTGAAAAGAAGTCTGTACTGTCTAAAGAGAAGATGACATATAGCTTCCCATATGTGATGCCACAGTAGCACGTGTGTATGTCAAGACATCATTCTAGAACTCTGGCCTATTTTCTCCACCTTTTACATTTATCACATCTTTAGAGATTTATAGTCTCTGAATTTCAGATTTTAAAAGTGTAGTGGCTATAACCATGAATAAAATATGCTGGTGTACAAGTTATTAATCTCTCATGCTCTTCTGGCACTTGAGTG
Source organism: Hylobates moloch (assembly GCF_009828535.3). Classification (NCBI taxonomy): domain Eukaryota; kingdom Metazoa; phylum Chordata; class Mammalia; order Primates; family Hylobatidae; genus Hylobates; species Hylobates moloch. The sequence continues at coordinate 1,032,038 of NW_026652306.1, forward strand.
GGGTCTAGCTGAATTTAGATGATAGCATAGTCATTCTGTACTACCATTTCTATTTAAAATCCTTTATCACAACTTTTTAAAATAAGCTTTCAGGTTTGTTTGGATACCTGCTCCAGAATTTTAGCAAGTCCATTTCTTTTCTCAGTGCTCTGAAAGACTAAAATGGGTAATGAGAAATGTTCACTCTTGAGAAAAAAACAAATTCGATTTAAAATGTTAAGAAACTGGTATTTATGTCAGATGAGGAAAAGGGCGAGTATCAAATGCAACAAAATGCAATAAGATGCATTAAGTCAATTTTAATATACAGCAGATGGGGAGATATAAATTCTAAATGATTTTAGGTGCAGTGCCTGAAGCATAACATGCTCATAGTTTTCCAAGTAAGATTAAATTTTAATAATATTTCCTTATAAGCATGCTAGAATCAAACTGATTTAGATTCTAGTACTATCACAAAGATAGTCTCAAATTTTCAATTCATTTTTACTTATTGTCAGTTATGAACTGCATATATGAATTTCTGTGTATTTAGTCTCCCTTCCAAGAGCATTTCATTATGTAAAAATAGATATACAATTATAATACTAAAAGAAATACAGAATTATATGCAAATTTCTTGCATATTTTGTAAATATGATATATTCCTTAATACAAGTTTGGAAATGTAACATAATGATATCTTCCTAAAATGCTGTTTCTTTATGCATTTTTATATTGAAATATTCTAATTTTCTGTAGCCAAAAGTAACATCTAAACAATAAAATCTATAGAAATGCATGAGTTCATGAAAAATTGATGTATTTTTTTTTTGTTTAAAGTAAAATCTATTTTATAAATGAGTTAGGTAATTTTAGTTATATGAATGTGTATTTTTTCAAATTGAAATTGGCCTTTTGGGCCAGGCACAGTGTCTCATGCCTGTAATCCCAGCACTTTGAGCGGGCGAGGCGGGCAGATCACCTGAAGTCGGGAGTTCAAGACCAGCCTGACCAACATGGAGAAACCCCGTCTCTACTAAAAATACAAAATTATCCGAGCGTGGTGGCACACGCCTGTAATCACAGCCACTTGGGAGGCTGAGTCAGGAGAATCGCTTGAAGCCGGGAGGCAGAGGTGGTGAGCTGAGATTGTGTCGTTGCACTCCAGCCTGGGCAACAAAAGTGAAACTCCATCTCAAAAAAAAAAAAAAAAGAAAAGAAAAGAAAAAAAGAAATTGGCCTTTTGCTGGTTGAGTATGTATTTCTATCCCTCTTAAACACCTTCTGAATAAACTTTCAATCAACCTTTGGAGTAATCATGCTTTATTTATTAAAACCAACTGAAATCATCAGATAAAGTAATTTTCCATTCTATTATTGCTTTTATTTAGAAGGTAATGAAGTTCAGAAATGCTGTTACAAGAAAACATCCATACCATAGACTTTAATAAAACAACACTCTCGTGTGCTCCTACATATTTCAGAACCTGCTGTTTTACTGTCTCTTATTTTCAAACCCACTCTTCTATTTCGTGATGTAGAATTGGGGTTCTGCAAACTACACTTCTTCAGTTCCAGCTGTTAGTTTCCATGAAGCAGGGGTAGTGGCAAGGGACTGGAAGTCTATAAGGAGGGACTTGATTCTGTTTGCTTCATCTCCCAGCCATGCTCCTTCGCAGGTTCTTTTGTTACAGCAATAGCATCTAATTTCAGTTTGAGGTTTTCCACATGCTTCCAGAATCAGCCTTATTTCACTCCCTCTTGGAAGCTACCAGTCAGCTAGCCAGCTCCCCTTCCTCAGAGGTCTGGCTGCGTCATAGCTCCACAAATCCCTTCTTTGAACAAGTGAAATTCCAGCACCTACCTGAATTTGCAGTGCTCCTCCCCAGAGAGTTCTGAATCCCTGTTCTGCAGGGCCCCTGCTCCAATCCTTAACAATGAAAACCTTGGCCGGGCGCAGTGTCTCACGCCTGTAATCCCGGCACTTTGGGAGGCCTAGGCGGGCGGCTCACCTGAAGTCAGGAGTGCGAGACCAGCCTGACCAAATGGAAGAAACAGCGTCGCTACTAAAAATACAAAATTAGCCGGGCTTCGTGGCGCATGCCTGTAATCCCAGCTACTCGGAGGCTGAGACAGGAGAATTGCTTGAACCCGGGATGCAGAGATTGTGGTGAGCCGAGATCACACCCTTGCACTCCAGCCTGGGCAACAAGAGTGAAACTCCATCTCAAAATAATAATAATAATAATAGTAAATAATGAAAATCTCTTCCCAGTCTTTCCTCTGTCCTATTTTCTGTAATTACTACCTCTGTAACATTATAGTATACACCTTTTTACCTTTGCAGTTCTCCAATACCTAGTTAACAGTTCCTTCACTTTTCTATTAGTATAACTGGAGTGGATTGTGTCTCCTGACTGGATCCTGACTATTATCCCTATGAATCAAGATATGGAATATGAATTGTATAACTGGGAGTGAGAACATAATGTAGTCATGAGTGAACCTTATTGGAAGGAAAATTCATTTTTTTAGTTTACTAATATTTGGTCACAAATAAAAACACGAAACAGGTACATTGGCATGCAGCCTTCATGAGGGAAAAGAAAAGCTTTGGAACAATTGGTTTTTTTTTTCCAGATTAGACTAGGCTGAAAGAAAGCTTACAGTAAAAGAGTGATGATAGGAATCAAATATAGGATGTAAGTAAAACCGATTTCTGAAGAGAAGGTACAGAAACAAAGAGCCCTTATTATTAACACAACTACATAAGGATTATAATACTTAGATTCTATCTTTAATCATAGATATGCTTACAATGTGGAGATCTTGAGATTGTTGAGAAAGTACTAAAGTAAATGAGAAGGTAAGAATTAAGACACAATGAGCTGATCATGTATCTAGACCCTATTTCTAGATGTTTCTTTTTTTTTTTTTTTTGAGACGGAGTCTCGCTCTGTCGCCCAGGCTGGAGTGCAGTGGCACGATCTCGGCTCACTGCAAGCTCTGCCTCCCAGATTCACACCATTCTCCTGCCTCAGCCTCCCGAGTAGCTGGGTCTACAGGTGCCCGCCACCACGCCCGGCTAATTTTTTTTTTTGTATTTTTAGTAGAGACTTGGTTTCACCCTGTTAGCCAGAATGGTCTCGATCTCCTGACCTCATGATCCGCCTGCCTTGGCCTCCCAAAGTGCCGGGATTACAGGCGTGAGCCACCACACCCTGCCAATGTTTCTTTAATATGTATTTCAGGGATAAAAAGGATTAACCAATTACTCACAGATTATAGATAATACATTGTAAAATTTAAATTTCTTCTAATCTCAAGAGTTTATAATCTGGATAATAGTATTTGCTTAACCTTTAATGTAACTTGAAATTCAATACTAGCAAAAATTTTAAAAAATCAGTGGCTATCATATATTGAGCATTTTTTTGTAGGCACTCTATTAAGTGCTTTGCATACCTTATTAAATATAGTCTGAGAAACTTAAGAAATTTATTATCACTTTTTCAAAGGAGTTTTAGATATATAAAATAACTTACAGAAGATCTCATAGTAATTGACTATTGGAACCGAACGTTTTTTGTTTGTTTTATTTATTTATTTATTTATTTTTAAAGACTGCAAAGTTTACATTTTTCAAAATTATTTTAAAACTTATTTTTTAATTATATGGCTAAGGATAAATTGAAAACATTTTGTGATTATTGTAAAATCTATTATCAATAACTCAACTGATTCCAGTAAATGAGCAGCTTCTCTGACTGAGTGGTCTCCTATTCGTCCTGATAATCTTAATGTGGACTTGTTTTCAGTGTTCCTCTCTTGCCTAAATGCAAAGCCTCTTTCTCATTTCCTAAGGCTTCTTTTCTGTAGCTATTCTAGGAATCCTACTTTTGATTATGTTACCATATTCAGAGAGGTTAGCCAAGAAGAAAAGCTACAGTCTTCTGTGTAATCTAACCAAACAACTAAACTGGGGTCATTCATTCATCTTTTAGGTCCAAGAACTGTAGTAGGCCACAAAATATAAAATAAATCTTATTACCATTCCTTTACTTATGCAAGAAATGTTAAACTTAGTGCTTATATCATTCTCTAGATGAAAAATGCTGTAAAAAATCAATATAGTTGAGGGTGCCAAAGATAGGCTTTATAATTTTGCTTGGAATAGATTTGACTTTGTATTGATAAAAATACTATATCAATTAAATATAAATTATGTACCTATAGATGCAGGTTATTACATTGGGAACTCTATTAGTCTATTTTCGCACTGCTGTAAAGACATACCCTAGACTGGGTAACTTATAAAGGAAAACGGTTTAATTGACTTACAGTTATACATGACTAGGGAGACCTTAGGAAACTTACAGTCATGGCAGAAGGCAAAGGAGAAGCAAGGACCTTCTTCACATAGCAGCAGAAGAGAGAAGAACGAAGAGCAAAGGAGAAAGAGCCCCTCATAAAACCATCAGATCTCATGAGAACTCACTCACTATCATGAGAACTCACTCACTATCATGAGAACAGCATGAGGAAAACTGCCCTCATGATCCAATTACCTCCCACAAGGTCTGTCTCTAGACAAATGGGGATTATAGGGATTACAATTCAAAATGAGATTTGAGTGGGGACACAGCAAAATTATATCACTATGCCCCTGTTCCCTCCCAAATCTCATGTCCTCACATTTCAAAACACAGTCATGCCTTTCCAAGTCTCAAAAATTCTTAGCTTATTCCAGCATTAACCCAAAAGTCTGAGTCCAAAGTCTCATCTGAGACAAGGCAAGTCCATTCTGCCCATGAGCCTGTAAAATCAAAAGCAAATGAGTTACTTCCAAGATATGATGGTAGTACAAGCATTGAGTAAATGCTCTCATTCAAAATGGAGAATTGGACAAAACAAAGGGGCTACAGCCTCCATGCAAGTCCAAAAACCAGGGGGCAGTCATTAAATAAATAATCTCTTTTGACTCCATGTCTCACATCCATGTTACGTGATACAAGAAGTGAGCTCCCATGGACTTGGGCATCTGTGCCCCTGTGGCTTTGCAGGGTACAGCCTCCCTCCCGGCTGCTTTCATAGGCTGGTGTTGAGTGTCTGCAGCTTTCCTAATTGCACAGTCTAAGCTGTCGGTGGATCTACCATTCTGGGATCTGGAGAATGGAGTCCTTCTCACAACTCCACTAGGCAGTGCCCCAGTGGGGATTCTGCGTATGGGCTCCAACCCCACATTTCCCTTCCACACTGCCCTAGCAGAGGTTCTCCATGAGGGCCCTGCCCGAGTACCTGACTTCTGCCTAGATATCTGGGCATTTACATACATCCTCTGAAATCTAGGTGGAGGTCCCCAAATCTCAATTCTTGACTTCTGTGCATCCACAGGCCCAACACCACATGGAAGCCACCAGGGCTTGGGGCTTGCATCCTCTGAAGCAATGGCCTGAGCTGTATCTTGGCCCATTTTAGCCATGGTTGGGATGCAGAGCACCAAGTCCCAAGACTGCACAAAGCAGCCAGGCCCTGGGTTGGGCCCACAAAACCATTTTTTCTTCCTCTGCCTCCAGGGCAGAGATGTGATCTTGGCTCACTGCAAGGTCTGCCTGCTGGGTTGATGCCATTCTCCTGCCTCAGCCTCAAAGTAGCTGGGACTACAGGCACCTGCCACCACATCTGGCTAATTTTGTTGTATTTTTAGTAGAGACAGGGTTTCACTATGTTAGCCAGGATGGTCTCGATCTCCTGACCTCTTGATGTAGCCGCCTCAGCCTCCCAAAGTGCTGGGATTACAGGTGTGAGCCACCTTGCCCAACCATAACTGAACATTTTTAAGAGCACCCAGATCAACTCTTGAACACTTTGCTGCTTAGAGATTTCTTCTGCCAGAGACTCTAAACCATCTCTCTCAAGTTCAAGTTTTGCAAATCTCTAGGGCAGGGGTCAAATGCCACCAGTCTCTTTGTTAAAGCATAGCAAGAGTGAACTTTGATTCAGTTCCCAATAAGCTTCTTATCTTCATCTGAGACCACCTCAGCCTGGACTTCATTGTTCACACCACTATGAGCATTTTGGTCAAAATCATTCAACAAGTCCCTAGGAAGCTCCAAATATTCCCACATCTTCCCATCTTCTGAGCCCTCCAAACTGTTGAAACCTCACCTGTTACTCAGTTCCAAAGTCAATTCCACATTTTCAGGTTATTTTAATAGCACTGCCTCACTCTCTGTGGTACCAATTTAGTATGTTATTCCATTTTCACACTGCTGTAAAGAAATACCCGAGACTGTGTAATTTATAAAGGAAAGAGGCTTAATTGACTCACAGTTACACATGGCTGGGGAAGCCTCAGGAAACTACAGTCATGGCAGAAGACAAAGGAGAAACAAGGACCTTTTACACATGGTTGCAGGGGGCAGAAGGGCAAGGAGCAAAAGGGGAAGTGGCCCTAGTAAAACCATCAGATCTTGTGAGAACTCACTCACTATCACAAGAACAGCACAGAGGAACTGCCCCCACGATCAACCTGCCATTAGGTCTTTCCAAAGACTTGTGGGGATTATGGGGATTACAATTCAAGATGAGATTTGGGTGGGGACACAGCCAAATCATATCATGAACTATGAATTATACAGCAGAAAAATTAACAGTCATGGAGTTAAGTTTACACATAATGCATTAGCTAAGAATGCAAGGTCAATTTTGCCAAATTAAATGCCATAACTTCCCTCAGAGAAACAATCTCTTGATATTACATGTCAGTACATTCATTTTCCTGTTACCACGTACAAACATGATCTTTTTCACAAAAATAATAGTTATATTGTTTTTCCTTGACCATTTTTTTTACAGGATCTCTCTATGTTGCCCAGGCTGTAGTGCGGTGGTGCGATCATAGCTCATTGCAGCCATGACCTCACAGGCTCAGGTGATCCTCCCACCTCAGCCTTGCAAATGTCTGGGACTACAGGTGCATGCCACCACACCTGGCTATTTAAAAAAATTTTTTTTTTTCTTTTGTAGAGACTGGTTTTCACCATGTTGCTCTGGCTGATCTCAAACTCCTGTCCTCAAGCTGACTGCCTGCCTCAGCCTCCTAAAGTGCTGGGATTAAAGGCATGCACCATGCCTCATCAACCAGAATATTTTTGATGTTGTGGGTAATCACCCTAAAAGTGAACTGAAATCCCTTTTATTCATATCTAAGTACACTCAAATCAATTAACTAGGCTGCCTATTTTTTCTAGCCAAGACAAAGGAAACACACTTCTACTTAAACACATGCAAACACACACTCTCACATATACCAAATACACACATAAGTGGTACTATACAAAAAACATTAGCAATTCTTCAAGTTTCTTTCCTAATTTGAAGTAGACACATCTTAGGACAGAACACAGACAATAGAATTGTCCAAGTAAACTTAAGGGTACTTCTGTTATTACTACATTTATTACCCTAGAAAGAAGAATAAATACGTTCCTTTCCTCATAATTTGAAAATATAAGAACATGGGCACTTCATGAATTATGTAGTGTCTTGAACTTGGATTTTCAAAAGTGTTGTATAATTCAATAGTTTTTATTTACAATGATAAGTAAAGAAAAGTAGTAAAATGATTTCAAAATCAGTTTATCTCAGCTATAAGGAGGTCGTTGATGGCCACGTATTTCTCATCAAAGACAGTGACATCAGGCTTTTATACAAAAGACAGGCAATAAGAAATGCTACCAAGGATGTGGAGAAAAGGGAACCCTCATACGCTCTTGGTGGGAATGTAAATTAGTACAGCCTCTGTGGAGAACAGTATGGAGGTTCCCTCAAAAACTAAAAGTAGAACTACCATACGATACAGCAATGCCACTGTTGGGTATATTCCCAGCAGAAAGGAAATAGGTATATCAAAGAGATAGCTGCATGCCCATGTTTATTGCAGCACTATTTACAAAACCAAGATTTTGAAGAACTCTAAGTGTCCATCAGCAGACAAATTGATAAAGAAAATATGGTACATATATACAATAGAGTTCTATTCAACCATGAAAATATGAGAACCTGTCCTTTGCCACAACAGTGATAGAACAGGAAAATATTATATTAAGTGAAATAAACCAGGCACAGAAATAACGTTACGTTAAGTGAAATAAACTTCATACATTTTCACTTATTTATGGGAGCTAAAGAAAATTAAAGCAATTTAACTCATTCATCAAGATAGAGAGTAGAATGATGATTATCAAAGGCTGAGAAAGGAGATGAGTGAGGATGGTTAATGGGCAGAGAAACATGGTTAGATAGAATGAGTAAAATCTAGTATTTGATAGCATAATAAAGTGATTACAGTCAATAATAATTAATTGTACATTTAAAAATAACTAGAAGAGCATAATTGGAAGGTTTGTAATACAAAGAAATGATAAATGTTTAAGGTGATGGATTTCCTTTCTACCCTGATGTGGTTGTTATGTATTATATGTCTACATAAAAATATCTCATGTACCCTCTAAATATATACACCTACCAGGTACTCACAACTTTTTTTTAATGATGGTGACATCGTCCATTTTCAGGTGTCTTTTGTTTTCATTTTTGTTTTTGTTGAATTTACTGTTTTATAAATATCTAACCAAACACTGTGTTTCGTGGGCAATGAAATGCTATAGCAAGAAATAAAAAGCAGTAAAATGATAATCAACACTGTTAACTGTACTTTACCCAGAAACAAGCACTCACACACATCATAAGTTCCTCATGCCATCTCTACCTACCTCCACATTGGGAAGTCTCTTCTGATTGCCTAGAATTCCTTTTGTTTAATTAACGATGTCTTAATTACCTTTCAAAATACAACCTAAGCATATTCTCTGGAAACCATTTTTTTGTTGTTGTTGTTTTCCCAGGGTAAGACTAAAATACTACCTCTTTTGACTACCAATATGCTTTCTGCATACTGTGATAACAATACTTCACAGCAATTTTTTATTTTTTATTTTTTGAGACAGAGCCTCACTTTGTTGCCCAGGCTGGAGGGTAACGGCACGATCTCGGCTCACTGCAACCCCTGCCTCCTGGGTTCAAGCGATTCTCCTGCCTCAGGCTAGAGAGTAGCTGGGACTACAGGCACCTGGAACCATGTCTGGTTAATTTTTATATTTTTAGTAGAGACGGGGTTTCACCATGTTGGCCAGATTGGTCTCAAACTTCTGATCTCAAGTGGTCCACCTGCCTCAACTTCCCAAAGTGCTGTGATTATAGACATGAGCCAACGCACCTGGCCCAGCAATTATTTATGTAAATATCTCTCTCCCTGACCAGTCTTTCTATTTTGTTAGGGCACTTCCAGACCCAGTCCCTATCCATCTTTCCCACAGAACCTAGGACACTGCCTTTGTTATATATTGAAAACACTTAAAACATCTGTTAAAAAAATGAATACATAGAAATGCAAGTAAATGAGAAAAATACATAAGCTGCAAAAGATGATTTGAAATATCTTTGCAACTCTTAAGAAACATAATTACATTTTTATGATATCAGAAAGTGTTAAAATATAATGTATTTTCTGTAATTTTATAATAGATCTATTTATCTCATTTCTTTTCAACATGTTTCATATTTATTTTCAATTTCCTTCCAATAAATTAAATTGACATAAAATAGTTTTGCTTTTATTAACTCTTATGCAATTTGGATCTGATGTTACTTAAAAATATTCATTATAACAAATTTGTATCATTTTCTGCTTTTGGGAATCAGTGAAAAGGAATATCAAGTCACTAAACCTCTTTTTCTTGAAAAAAACAAACAGCCAAGGACATATCTTCAGACTGTAGACAATATGAAAGGAGAAAGAACGTACTGCACATGAAATGGTTTGAGTCCCAGTTCTGGTTTATTTCATCACTAATAAGAAAATTCCGACTGATATCCCATTATGAACAGTTCTTCTGTGCCGACTTTACATGAAAGACTGTGAGATTAGACCCTGAGGCAGATTGTCTCCAAACCATGCAAGGACACCTGGTGCGCCACAAATAATTTAACTGGCCACATTTTGAGCCTTCTTGCTAATGCTGCAGTATATCATTTTCACGATTCCTGTTACCAGTGAAAGAACTGTGATAGCAGGTTGAAGGTAAAAATCGGGAAGGAAAAAATGTACAAAGAATGACCTAGCCAAAATGTTTGCTTCTACAAGAGCTATTCAGATTTTAAAAGTAGGCTCCTCACATTTTAAAAGTAGGCTCTTTGTGCTCAGTTAACCTTGCTCACCCACTGCTCCCCAACCCTACCTGCCTTCCAAATTCTAATTATCTACCACACAATTTGGTAACTAGACCGTGATGTATTCAAACTATTGGCCTTTTCCTTCAAAAGAGATGTCTAAGAATAAAGAAAAAAAATCTAGAAAATGTTTATTCAGAGCTATTTTTTCCCTGCCTCCTTTTTTAGGTACACTTAACCTAAAGTTATTTTTAGTGTGTTTTGTTTACACAAATTAGAAAATAAGGAGTAAATGCAAAGCAAAGAATTTTTGTGCTGGTGAGTTTTTGAGAAGGGGTCCTGACCCTGATCCCACACAGACTCATGGGTAGGATCATTGAATTCCCATATAATTTTTTTTGGATCAGAAAACAGAAGGAAGACTGCATAGCTTTTTAAAGTTACCAATAAGGCATAAAATCTTTAGTATTCCCTGAATATTGCATCACAACAAAAGGAATATTTGTGTGAGGTGTTTACGCAGAGGTGCTCTTCTCTATTTGAGTTTGTAGAATATGATTTTGTCTTTTAGTCGGATACAAAATTTTTACTTTTTATTCTTTTCTGAGTCTCCCATCCAAGCAGTCAGCAGACCCTAGATAATTCTCTAGTCTCAAATCTGGCTTACCCTTATTTTTCCCAATGTCATCATCATGACCCATGAAATTACGTACACTTTCCTCTTGTGGCCCTAAATCGGCTAAGAGTGTGTCACATATCCAAGTTTTTCCCCGTCAGGTTCCCAGTGAAAAAATACTCACTATTTTTTGCTTATAAAAGCTTCTATGCATTCTACATAAAATTCTTGCTGCTTGGTATTTTATTAGCTATATTTTATAATCTGGTCCCTACTTACTTTTCCAGTGCTATTTTCCAAAAGTATCCTTTATATCAAACTAGATTGTGATTAGGTTTAATATAACCTCTATGAATCCACCTTCATTCTCTTTCATTGGCCAAGTATTCTCTCCTTCTCTCTCTCTCTTTTTAATCTAGTTTATCCTTCAAGATCTAGATCAAATTCAATCTGTTTCACAGTTTTGTCAAATATTGTCTTGTAACTGATTTCTTTTTTCTTTGAACTTTTGCATATTCTCTCTCTCTCTCAATCTCGTTATCCTTCAAGATCTAGATCAAGTTCAATCTATTTCATAGTTTCCTCAAACACCGTGAAAGAACTGATTTATTTTTTTTAACTCCTACATATACATGTCTTTTATCCATTATTGTCATTGTCATCACCGTTTTTTACAATCAATATTTACTTTTTATCCTCTCTATCATATTATAAATTTTTTCTCAGGAGAAGCTACATTTAGACAACATTTGGTGGGTGGTTCATCTTCAAGTGACTACCTGGTGTTATGCATACAGAAATGATTCAATATGTCTCGTTGAGTGAACGAAAGTCAACTGATTTTTTGTTTCACTAATAACAGTTTAAGACTTGCAGAGCTCAGAAACTGATGGAGAAATTCTCTCTTTACATGGCCACTTAAATAAATAGGCGTATCTTTTCCTTGCCTTTCTCCTCTTGAGGCACATCCATGGCCACCAGAGTCAGCAACAGCAAAAGAAGAAGCAGCAGCAGGTTTCCTGTGTTTAACATTACAGGCAGCAGGTATGATCTTTGGCAAGAAGCCGACTCCGGTAGAGCATAGAGTGGTGCTACTGCGTAGCTGAAACAGATTACCCATCAAAGTATCTTCTCTTTTTTTCCATTTGGCTTTTGTCAGCAATTGGCAAAGCTCCACACAGCAAGAACATGTTAAAAGAAGAGAGAAAGGAATGAGAAATAATTAGAGGTGGCTTATTGCCAACGTATGTCTGCATTTGAGGAGAGAAGAAGCTGTTGGACAATATTAGAGAAGCAATTCCAGGCCCAAAATCTAAATGAATATTGCTTGGGAGGATCCATATGATAATATAGTAAAAATATTAATATTCCCTAAATTACCATTTATTAATGAATGGAGCATATTTTCTAGAAGTGGATTGGTAGCTGAAGAATTGACATATGAAACTGAGAACCATGAACTCACTCTTTCTTTCCCTCTGACAATTCCCTCATTAATGCACAGCCAGGAAACCTGGAAAATGTGTGATTTCACTGAGTTGGAGAGACATGAGAGTACTGTCAGCTGCTGAGCTTTTGTTCCTTTGTTCACCCATATTAAAATGATGCAAGGGAAGTGGGGATGAAGCTTCTTTCTTCCTAAGCCCAATGGTCTAAAGGATTTATTGGACATCTGCTTACCTATTGTTGATTTTGAAATGTTTCTTCTCATGTTTGAAAGCAGAAACACATTAGACTATCACATCAGGTATCAAGAATATTAGATGACTAGCCAGTTGCTTCTGTGAGTAAATGATAACTGGAAATGATTGAGAAATCAGGAAAAAAACCATTAAATACTTCTTTCACAACTGGAGGTTTTTGTTCATAAATAGGATTTCTCACAACTCAAGTTTCTCTTTAAGTCCACATCAGGCAGTCACATTTTGGGACTTCAGTGGGATACTCAGCTCTGTTTTAGGAATTTTAGCAGTAAACTGACTTTTAGTGAGTAAATTGAGACTGATTAAACTGAAAGAGTAATATATAAATTAACCATGGAAACATCCAAACGTGGCTGGGCGTGGTGGCTCACACCTGTAATCCCAGCACCTTGGGAAGCAGAGGCAGGAGGGACAATTGAGCCTAAGGGTTCAAGACCATCCTAGACAACATAGAACCAGTCTCTACAAAAAAATTTTTTAAAAATTAGCCACTTTACCAGTAGTCCCAGCTACTCAGCAGGCTGAGGAGGGAGAATACCTAGAGCTCAGGAGTTCAAGGCTGCGGTGAGCCATGATTGCACCACTGTACTCCAGCCTTGGCAGCAGAGCACAACCTTGTCTCAAAGAAAAAAAAAAAAAAAACATCAGAACCTCATTAGATATGGCGGTGTCACCCTTTTGATCTGAAAATAAGTCATTATGAGCAGCATCTTTAAATATCTTTATCTCAGCAAGCAAGCTATTTGCAATCTATGAAAATCTACTTGAAGAGTCATAATAGTAAATAGTTGTACATATATTTATATATTTAAATATATGTTCACACATTATATATAAACAATAAATAGTATTATATATAAACAATAAATACTATAAATTGTATGTATAGTTTTGCTATAAATTCTAAGGAAAACAAAGAAAAGCAGCCTGTTTATTGCTCTATTTATTTCTTGCTCTGGGTCCCTGAGTATGTAACCTTCATTAGAGCAGAAATATATTCAAATGGTGATTTCTTTCCACAGTGTCACTACCTGGGTCATCAGCACAGTCAAAAACAATTTGTAATTAGCATCTCAAATGATCTGAGAAATGAAGGCACCAGGTAAATGGGAGTGATTCCTAAGGGACTTTCCTCTTCTCCAGTGAATTGCCTTCCCAATCAATTTCCAAATATTTAAAGAGATATAAATTCATTCATAACTCATTCCCAGTTGTGTCATTTATAGAATGGAGACCAGATGTAGCAAACAATTTGATCGTTAAAAACTCTACGCATGAAGGCACATGCATGCACAAACACACACACAACACACACACACCACACACACACACAGAGAGAGAGAGAGAGAGAGAAAACACTGTCTTCATATATCGAACAACCTTGTACTCTGGACAGGAAAGGAGAACAATACAGGTGGAAGAGATTTAAATTTTTTTAACTTAAGTTTTAATAGCATCAAGCAATGAAGCATGCAACGCTCCCTGATGGGGCTATAATGAGAGAGATAAAAAATTAAAAGATAAAAACAGCAGGTGAGGAGATGGGCAAATTGTATAAGTAAAATTTTGGCTTTTTAACCTATTTCTTTTTTTTCCTATATTTAAGCACTCACCCACCTCCCATGCCCTTTTTTTCTATGAATTTTGTTCTTCTTTGAATGAGGCCATTACCAAGGCTGATTAAATCCAGCGCTACCCTGAAAACCATTGCCCATTTGCTTCTAATTATTTCACCAAAGACTGGTAAAGGCTTCACTCCAAACATCATTTTATTATAAAGAAAAAAATGTCAGAGGCTGGTCAGGGTGTCCAGAGGCCAGAATAAATTATGGTAGAAATCAAGATCTCAATTTCATAATTGAAATCAATATTTAAAAATATTACTCAGAAATTTTTTGAGACTCATTGCCTTCTCATACTGAAGCTAAACCAATATATGCAGCCACAGAAGTTAATTATTGCACATATTATTTTCTAACTAAATTCGTTTGAATTCTATTTTAAACCTATGAATTATTATTTACTTATTTGCTTTTTGCCTATACTTCTGTTTGATTGTGTGAAGTCTTTTATGTTTATTTTATTTATTCAACTCAATAAACGTATGCCGTGTCTATTACTGTAGTCTCCATTAACAGATGAAAAAATTGAGACTGAGAGACGTTATGTATCTTAACCGTAGTTATCTGGCTAGTAAGTTGTTATTGTTGTGTTTGTGTGTAGGTGTGGGTGCATACGGTAAAAAGCATGTAACATAAAATCTATCATTTTAACCATTTATTAATGTACAGTTCACTAGTCTCAAATATATTCACATTGTTGTGAAACAAAACTTTTTCGTCTTGCAAAACTAAAATTCTATATCCATTAAACAACTCCTTTTTTTCCTTCCCCCAGTACCTAGTTACCAACACTTTCCTTTCTCTTTCTATGAATTTGACTACTTTAGATACCTTATATAAGTGGAACCCTCCAGTATATATCTTTTTGTGACTGGCTTATTTTGCCTAACATAATGCCCTCAAGGTTTGTCCATGCTGTAGCATATGACAGGATCTCCTTTTTTTGAGACAGTGTAATGTTCCATGACATTTATGTATCCCACTGTGTTTATCCACCTATCCAAGCATGAATATTTGAGTTGGTTCTACCTCTTGGCAAATATCTCTTCAAGAGCCTGTTTTCAATTCTTTTGGATATATACCCAGAAGTAGATTTACTGCATAATATGGTAGTTCTATTTTTAATTTTTGAGGAACCTCCTTACTACTTTCCACAGTGGTTGCATCACTTTACAAGTTTACTACCAGCGCATGAGGGTTCTAATTTGTCCACCTTCTCACCAATACTTGTTATTTTCTGGGTTTGGTAGTAGCCATCCTAGTGTGTGTCTGTGTGTGTGTGTGTGTGTGTGTGTGTGTGTGTGTGTGTGTGTGATTTTTATTGGCATTTCTTTGATTAGTGATATTGAGCATCTTCTCATATGCTTATAGCTGATGCTTTAACCTTGAACTCATGCAGTCTGACTCCAGAGCACACATTTTTTGGTACTAAACTGTGCTTTCTGTGTGATTCTAGTTTTTCCTATTTCTCTAGGTTATGTAGTTTATTGGAAATTTTTAAATATATACTTCTTAATTCTGTATCCTATTTATAGGCTCTCTTATTTTTTATTATCATATTATTAATTATGGAAAATTTTTATTTTAATTATTTAAGGAAATAGCTAAACCAGTCATTTAAAATTTCGAGCACCAATAAGTTGCAAGGACCTAGAATCTGTAATGGGTATTTTTCTGTATCCTTTTCTTATGATTTCTAGGAATGTTAACTTATGAAATAATTATTTCTTTTAAAATATAACTTTACACACCTTTGTGTTTGGAACCTACAGTTTCCCATTTTTCTTTATGACTAGTTACACTGTAAAGACTATAATTACGGAGGATAGATGCAACTAAAATAGGATGATACAGAACAGACTCACCAAATTAACTCAGGTTCTTCATTTCCTGTGAAGAAGAAATGCCTTCAAGCTAAATATTTGTAGCCATAGTTTATAATTCAATATATGTGATCATTTCTATTACTGTCATCTGAGTAACATGCTGACCAAGAGCTATGGTGTTTATCCTAAATCTATAAATGCCAACTCCAGTTAATTCATTTTTTATTATAAATAAATACATTATTTAGGTAAATCTTATGTAAATACATAAAACATGAAAGGTAAATGAAAACAACTACAATTTTAATTAAAAACTAGATTGAATGTTTTAGAAATATTTAATAAAAGCCAATTGCTAGAAAGAAAATTAAAATTTGAGCTTAAAAATGCTTGCAAAATTGCAAAACTGTATAATGCTATAAATATTTGGAAAATATAAAAATGTCAAATTTTTAAAATAAAATTAGCTTTATATATTTTACATTCTTATTCTACTTTATGAGAATCAAATTCAAATTATATATTATGTTTTATGGGTATGATTCATAAAGGACTTTGTGTCCCAACATCAAACGCTTGACTCCATTTCAAAAGATTATCAAATAAATGCTAACTTATATGTTAATTGAAAGAAAAAGAAGCATATATGAATCACTTTTTTTTTAAATCTTAGTCTTACTTGACTTCTTCTTCCTTTTTTTTTTTTTTGAGACAGAGTCTTGCTCTGTTGCCAGGCTGGTGTGCAGTTGCAAGATCTCGGTTCATAGCAACCTCCGCCTCCCAGGTTCAGGTGATTCTCTTGCCTCAGCCTCCCGAGTAGCTGTGACTACAGGCACGTGCCACCAGGCCCAGCTAATTTTTATATTTTTAGTAGGGACAGGGTTTCATTATCTTGGCTAGGATGGTCTTGATCTCTTGACCTCATGATCTGCCTGCCTCAGCCTCCCAAAGTACTGGGATTACAGGCATGAGCCACCGCACCCGGCCTTACCTGACTTCTTAATAAACAACTAAATAATTTCACTGCTTGCTTGGGTGAAAATAAATTTTGCTATAAATGCTGAAGAGTCATAGCTTTCTTGGTCTCATTATGCCTCTGTCTCTGTTTTTATCTCTTCCTGTCTAGATATCTAAATACAGATGTAGATATAATATTTATACCTATATACAAAATGCATTCCATGCATATGAAAAGGTACTCACTCCATCCATGCTGTTGGAACTTGACTAATTTGCTTATGAGAAATCACATAAATGACTATTCATTCTTATTATAGCTAAAGTATAAACTGCAAGGTTTCTATTAATGCAAAATTAAGTTCAAGATTCAGGCTGGCACTAGCAATGATGTATTCAAATTATATAGTGCAGATGAGTCAGTTCGGATATTACATTAATTAGTTTTAAAAATATCTGAAACCAACTTGAATCTTGATGGGAGTTACAGCATGAGCAAAGGTCAACTGGGTCTTACAGTGAACACTGGTTGCCAATTTTTATAAAGCGATATTTTTTCCTCTAATAAACCTACATGCCTCAGTTTTCTCATCCATAAAATAGCATAAACATAATTCATAGGGATATTTGAATATTAAATCAGTTAATACATATAAAGGGCTCAGAACATATATTAGTGCACAATAGGCACTATATGTGCTAGATGATTGTTATTTCCATGCTGGAACACAACACACAAAATGTACCTTCACAGATATTCACATCAGATTGTCAACAGAGAAAAAAATAGTGACTGAACAATTTGACCTCTTATGCCTCCAAATATACTGAACTCAAGATCCCACTTCATAGGTATGTACATGTGACAAAAATATGTGCAGTAATTAATATTTTGAGAAAGAGTAAAAATATATTAAGAGAGCCTACATTTGTCCTTGTGGTTTGTCATTGTTACAGCTTAAACGGATCACATTTTTACTCCCTTTACCATGAAAATTGGAAAAGGCACAAGTTTTTAGAGCATTTCTTCTAAGATCCTAAAATAAAACAACTTTAATTTTAAAGTGTCTCATAACACTTCAAAAAAATGAGCACTGATTAACCAAAATAATAGGATCAGCTAAATTTCTGTGAACCCCTTTACATACACGTGGAGAAAATGTCAGACTTGTGCTGCTTCTCCTCCAATCAGTTCCTTCTGCCTTTGTTCTGTGCTGGATCTGAATTAATTTTTATGAAATATTCTCCCAAGTTGGCATTGTCGGTGTAGTCTACGTAATTTCCCCCTGTAAACTTTTGTAGTCATTATTCTAGCTTGGAGTTGCAGATGTTAATTTCTTGTGTTTTTCCCTTCCACAAAGCTATAGTCTCCCAGCAGCAAAGCTCTGAGAATTCCACAGTGCTTTTGCTCACATCCTCTTGTCACCATCTTTCCTCATCATTGATATGTCTGTGTCAAACTACCTGCTGAATTCAGGCAAAAACAAAGGGATAGCAATTACTTTGAAAGTTGAAAACTATTTTAGAAAAACGTAAGTGTTAGAAAAATGATTCTTTAAAATTCTTGACAAATGTAGAAAAGAATATTTTTATGAACTGTTTATGAATTTTAGATCTGGGGAGGGGAGGAAATTGGGAAGCTTTTAAACTTGATATTACTTAATGGTTGCTGAGAATATTTTCATTCCATGATGCATGTAATAATTAAGTTATTTGTTTACCTGTACCTATTATTTTGTAAGGTTTTCTTTTTCCACCCAAAACATGCAAAGTATCTTGTTTTATTTGAGACTCATTTAACAAGATATTACTTGTAAATATCTTCCTCTTTATTATTGGATAATGTACACATACTCAAAGCACTATTTCCTTTATTCATAGAAAGGATTGGGTCTCAGAGGAAGAGAACTGTAATTTGAAAAAGCCTTATGCTCCTTCCACCTCTGACTCCTATTTCCTAATGAACTTATACCTAAATTAAAATATTTTGTTTCAAATATCTGTGCCCAGTCCTGGACTACTATCCTATTTTTAAATAAAAAGAATGTCATAGGTGCCTAAAAGATATAGTTAAATCATATTCATATTACTCAAATTATACTGATCAGGTACTCATCTGTCATATGGTAACTATAGTGGAATGAATGATGTCCCCCCAAAATATATATTTATGCTCTAATCCTAGGAACTTGTGAAAATTACCTTATATGGGAAATAATGTGATCAAAATAAGAATATTTTTAATCTTTTTATTATACTTTAAGTTCTGGGATACATGTGCTGAACGTGCAGGTTTGTTACACAGGTATACACGTGCCATTGTGGTTTGCTGTACCCATCAACCCATCATCTACATTAGGTATTTCTCCTAATGCTATCCCTCCCTTTGCCCCCCACCCTCCAACAGGTCCTGGTGTGTGATGTGTTCTCATTATTCAACTCCCACTTATGAGTAAGAACATACAGTGTTTGGTTTTCTGTTCTTGTGTTAGTTTGCTGAGAATGCTGGTTTCCAGCTTCATCCATGTCCCTGCAAAGGACATTAATTCATCTTTTTTTTATCATCTTCTCATCTGTATATTTGTTTTTTCTTTGTTGCTCTCATAAGGCGAAACGTTGTATGGCATTAAGGATCACCACGATACTCAAGGAAAAACTCTTCTTCTCAAGATTCTTATTTTATGAATTTCTTTTCAAAAATTTCTTATTTCTTTACAAAAGAAAGCCTGCAACAAAATTAAACACTTAAGCTTTATTGTGTGAGACAATACCAAGACAACAAGAAAGAAAAGTTGTTTTATCAAGATGGCTTTCATTTCCAAAAAATCACAGCCTGTTGCTTTCTGGCAGAATGTTTTCTAAAATTACCCTGTACTTTATGAATAAAATAAGAATCTTGAGAAAAAGTTTTTCCTTGAATATTGTGGTGAGCCTTAATGCCATACAACGTTTCTCCTTATGAGAGCAACAAAGAAAAACAAATACACAGACGAGAAGGTGATGTGAAGACAAAGGGAGAAATTAGAGTAATGCAACTGCAAGCCCAGGACTGCAGAGGCAGCCACCAGAAACTGGAAGCGATAAGGAATAGATTCTCCCCTAGAGTCCCTGGAGAGAACATGGCCTTGCCAACACCTTGATTTTAACCATTCTGATGATATTGATTAGGACTTCTGGCCTCTGGAACTACAAGAGAATACATTTCTTCACCAAGTTTGTTGTGTTACAGCAGTCATAGGAAATGAATGCACTGAGTAATAATGCAGGGAATATGCAAGCAGACAGAACTACCAGAAGTGAGGAATATGTGCCTGGATATTGCAATTGACAGTAAGTGTCAGGAACATCTCCATTGGAGGGGTAGCTTTGCCTTCCCTTCACATCTCAATATGCTGCGTGTTAACACGGCTGCTCTGACTCCATCCATTTACCTCAAAATCCTCACTTCTGCTTTTAGTGTACTTCTCATCCTGCCCTTGTTTTCCGGATCACCTGGGTGTCTGCTTATTCCCCTATTTACAGGTAAAGATAAAAATCCAGGAACAACATTGGAAAAGATTCCTTTAAGGCTGGATCAAAGGATTTTACAGGTGAGAAGTTTTGATGTTTTATATCCCCTGGTTTGTACCTGGGTGAAACATATTTCTTCACCTGGGTTCAAATTCAAGTCCTGCTAATTACCCAATATATGACCTCCAACAATTTAATTAACCTCCAGAGTTGTGATTTTCTTATCGATAAATTCAAGGTACTATCTCCCTCAACACTTTATTATAAGCATTATAGATCATGTAAGTAAAATGCCAATAAAATAACACTTAGAAAATGACAAGATTTATTGATATTGTTATTCTTCACATTTTGCCCAGCCTTTTTCTGTCTTCACTTGGGCAAATCATGGGGCCTGATACCCTTGTCAATTTGTTACCTGAGTGGGTATTTGAGGAGAATGTTTGGCTGAGAGAGCTGCCTTGCCACTGGCCAGACTCTCAATTCCTCAACATGTTTTTTGAATAGGGAGTAAATTAAAAGGTCACGCTTTATGAGAAAGGCAGTTGCCAGAAACATTGTTTAAACCCCCTTATTATTTTCTATGTAATATGAAGTGATCAACACATATTACTTGCATTGGTTTTCATAGCCTATGTTAATTAAATCCTGTTCTTCAAATTCTTTCAAAACTCTAAGGGAAACTGGAAAAACAGCCTTCATTCCTATATTGATCTCAGTTTGAAGAGGGGGTGACAAAGAAGAAGAAGGGGAGGAGGAGGAGGAGTAGGGGGTGAGAAGGAGGAGGAGGAGGAGAAAGACGAGGAGGAAGAGGAGGAAAAGAAACTTCCACAAGCAGATTTCATGGACAAAATCTTGTCACTGTTTATTTTCTCATTTGGGAACTGAGAAGCTGGCTTCCTCAATCCTCTATTATAAAGTAAGATTAAATCATATTACATGCCTTGGTTGACACTTAAACAAATTAACTTTTGGGGATGAAATAGCTGCAGTGTTCTGCTTTCCCAGATGAGTTTATCAGTTCATTTCCCTCCCTCACCCCGCCATATGACAGCAGGACTTCCACATGGCTAATGGCTCAATGCTCTGGTCATTGAGGCAATATTTCCAATAGCTCTCATGACCCGAACTTCTTGCAATCTTGTGCCGTGTATTACCATACCAGAGAAATCTTTTTTGAAAGACAGTATGACTCTTCTGCTGCCTTTTTCTGAATTTATTTCCTTGCAGTCTAGCTCATTCACACAGTTTCCGTTTGGACTATGAATATGAGCCACAGAGAGGTACTTCTGACTCTAAACACCCTCTGGAGTTTCATAACCTTTGTCTGATGACATCTTCTTCAGCTGAGTGTCATCTAAACACCTTAAACACGTCCCCTACTAAACTCAAATGTACACAGATAAGTAGCAATTCAGAAGGGATAAGAAAAATTTCTCAAAAGAAGACATTTATGCAGCCAACAGACACATGAAAAAATGCTCATCATCACTGGCCATCAGAGAAATGCAAATCAAACCCACAATGAGATACCATCTCACACCAGTTAGAATGGTGATCATTAAAAAGTCAGGAAACTACAGGTGCTGGAGAGGATGTGGAGAAATAGAACCACTTTTACACTGTTGGTGGGACTATAAACTAGTTCAACCATTGTGGAAGACAGTGTGGCGATTCCTCAAGGATCTAGAACTAGAAATACCATTTCACCCAGACATCCCATCACTGGGTATATACCCAAAGGATTATAAATCATACTGCTATATTAAGACACATGCACACGTATGTTTATTGTGGCACTATTCACAATAGCAAAGACTTGCAACCAACCCAATTGTCCATCAATGATAGACTGGATTAAAAAAATGTGGCACATATATACCATGGAATACTATGAAGCCATAAAAAAGGATGAGTTCATGTCCTTTGTAGGGACATGGATGTAACTGGAAACTATCATTCTCAGCAAACTATCACAAGGACAGAAAACCAAACACTGCATGTTCTCACTCATACGTGGGAATTGAACAATGAGAACACTTGGACACAGGAAGGGGAACATCACACAACAGGGCCTGTTGTGGCATAGGGGGAGGGGGGAGGGACAGCATTAGGAGATGTACCTAATGTAAATGACGAGTTAATAAGTGCAGCACACCAACATGGCACATGGATATGTATGTAACAAACCTGCACGTTGTGCACCTGTACCCTAGAACGTAAATTATAATAATTAAAAAAAAGAAAAAATAATAATAAAAGAAAAAAGAAAGCAGTTCCATACAGAGAGTATGGAGTAACAACTAAAATTTTCAAAGCGATGGATTTCTGCTGACTTGGAGTGGTTGGAGTCAGCTTCATATGATTAACAATTTTGAAGTAAACCTTAAGAAAAGACAGTAAACGGACAGAAAGTGTTTCATTTTTGCCAAGAGATGAATGGTGGGTGCTAAGATCCAGAGGTGGGAATATTCAAGGAATGTTGGTAGCACAGTGAAAGACAAATATGAATAGAAAACAAAATATGAATTCAAATAGGGTTTATTTAAACAGAATTAAAGCCCCAAATAAGCTTCACAGTCAAAATTCTCCAAGGTTTTGCCATAATTTTTTTAATATGGTACTTTTTAAAGTTTATTTTTTATTTTATTTCATTTTACTTTAAGTTCTGGGATACATGTGCTGAATGAACGTGCAGGTTTGTTACATAGGTATACATGTGCCATGGTGGTTTGCTGCACCTATCAACCCGTCATTTAGGTTTTAAGCCCCGCATGTGTTAGATATTTGTCCTAATACTATCCCTCCCCTTACCCCCCACCCCACAACAGTCCCCAGTGTGTGATGTTCCCCTTCCTTTTTTCCATGTATTCTCATTGTTCAACTCCCACTTATGAGTGAGAACATGCGGTATTTGGTTTTCTCTTCCTGTGTTAGTTTGCTGAGGATGATGGTTTCCAGCTTCATCCATGCCCCTGCAAAGGACATGAACTCATCCTTTTTTATGGCTGCATGGTATTCCATGGTGTATATGTGCTACATTTTCTTTATCCAATCTATCATTGATGGGATTTGGGTTGGTTCCAAGTTTTAGCTACTGTAAATAGTGCTACAATAAACATACATGTGCATGTGTCTTTATAGTAAAATGATTTATAATCCTTTGGGTATATACCCAGCAATGGGATTGATGGGTCAAATGGTGTTTCTGGTTCTAGATCCTTGAGGAATCACCACACTGTCTTCAACAATGGTTGAACTAATTTACACTCCCACCAACAGTGTAAAAGCATTCCTATTTCTCCACATCCACTCCCGCATCTGTTGTTTCCTGACTTTTTAATGACCCCCATTCTAACTGGCATGAGATGGTATCTCATTGTGGTTTTGATTTGCATTTCTCTAATGACCAGTGATGATGAGCTTTTTTTCACATGTTTTTTGGCCCCATAAATGTCTTCTTTTGAGAAGTTCATATTCTTTGTCCACTTTTTGATGGGGTTGTGCATTTTTTCTTGTAAATTTGTTTAAGTTACTTGTAGATTCTGGATACTGGCCCTTTTCTCAGATGGATAGATTGCAAAAATTTTCTCTCATTCTGTAGGTTGCCTGTTCACGCTGATGAGAGTTTCTTTTGCTTTGCAGAAGCTCTTTAGTTTAATTAGATTCCGTTTGTCAATTTTGACTTTTGTTGTAATTGCTTTTGGTGTTTTAGTCATGAAGTCTTTTCCCATGCCTATGTTCTGAATGGTATTGCCTAGGTTTTCTTCTAGGTTTTTCTTGGTTTTAGATTCTATGTTTAAGTCTTTAATCCATCTTGAGTTAATTTTTGTATGAGGTGTAAGGAAGGGGTCCAGTTTCTGGTTTCTGCAAATGGCTAGCCAGTTTTCCCATCAACATTTGTTAAATAGAGAATCCTGCACATAATTTTTGTCATTTTCAAAGAAATGTTGGGTGTATCCTGTCTTATTTATTTTCTACTTTTATTTGCCTGCTCAAATCTGTGTAAATTTTCCACAATATCACAATGATTTGTTAAATTTTATCATTTTTAAACTTACGGTTTAATCACATTAATTTTAGATCTCCTGGCTTTCACTGGATGTTGTATGTTTTGTTTATACTGTTTTTAATAACCTCAAATTCAAAAAGTCCTGCTTATCACAAAGCTGGCTCCTTAGTTAGTTAACACTGAATCTGATTGCATGCAGACCCTTGGTCACTTTAGGCCTTCAGCTTAGAGCTTTGTAATCTATATCTAAAAGGGCTATAATCAGCCACCTCTGTTTGACGTATCTGCTCATTCTGCACATGTACGGAATCAGAGAAACCTACATGTGTTTTCAAATACACTGCTTCCTTTCTCAGAAAGTAACAAATGTCTGAGTAGCTGTATTGCTGAGTTTACAGTCTGGAGAACCAAGGTCGAGCCTCTGGATATCCAAACATTCAGCAAGCTCACCACTTGACACAATCCCTTTAATCAAGTTTCAGTTAGGTTTTCTAGCACTTCAGTGCTGAATTCAGCTGTGTACTTGAGGCTTGATTGCTCTTCCCCAGTTATTTCAGGGATGCCATGACCACTTTGCTCTTGGGAATGTTCAAGAAGTACTGTATACAGAATTAAGTTTCACGGAGTTGAGACACAGCCTCTGCATGTCACAATATATCACATTGTTCTGACACTGAATTTGAACCAAACATAGACAATTATATTATGTTTTTATAAGATTTTCAAGGCATAAGCACAAGGCATCTTGATGTAAATAGTTCCCAAATTTGCGATATGTAAAACCATAGATTTCATACTGATTATGTTCAAAGTTGTGTGATTTTTTTTATTATGCTTACTTGGAATAGCTTTACTACTGTACTAAGAAAATTGATCAGTTTATAAATATTTTGATAAGGTTTTTAAATTCTACCACATAACAAAGGCAAAAGTAAGAGAAAATTGACATCAAGCGAACAATTATGTATCTGCTAATAGACATTAAATTTAAGAAATATTGAGACTCATATCTTTCTTGTTCAATTCACATTTCTAAATTTATTTTCTGTAACAGTGAGTTCCACATATATAATGATATTTAAGTTCATATTCTGCTGTAGGCATAAAATTCCAATGACTCATTATAAAAGAATGACATTTTAAGTCTTATTTTCTGACTTTGAAATATTTGATGGAGATTTAAAGTTTGTCTTTGAAAACTGAAGTTCTGTTGAATCAGCAAGAGCAGTACTTCAGGGCAAGTTAAGGGCAGTGAAGCTTTTCTTAAACTCTGATCTTTCATACTTTTTTTTAAGCATTTATGTATTTCATTCTAATAGAAAAAAATATAGAAAATTT
Organism: Hylobates moloch; assembly: GCF_009828535.3. NCBI lineage: Eukaryota > Metazoa > Chordata > Mammalia > Primates > Hylobatidae > Hylobates > Hylobates moloch. The sequence continues at coordinate 1,057,837 of NW_026652306.1, forward strand.
TATTCAGGAAGTCTACTCTTAATTTTGTGAAGACAGTATAGAAAAGTATGGGAGTAATAACTCCAAAATAGCATGTGAGGATTAATTTAAAATGCAAATTTACAATTCCTTTAAACAATACTAGTAAATATTGATTACACCTAAAACAAGATAAAACAATCTAAGATTTACTGTTTAAATGTAGGCATTGTGTAGTTGTACAAATTGAACCCACATGGTTGAAAAATGAGAAGTTTAGAGTTGAAGATTTGCGACTTAAATGACTAATTTTTGCCCTATCAAGCATAGTGACAAAGAATTCAATCCAATTAAGAAACAAAGATGACTGAAAACTACACATAAAAATTACTATTGTTATTACTATTAATTATTTTAGAGATAGGGTCTCGCTATGTCACCTAGGCTGGTCTCAAATTCCTGGCCTCAAGCAATCCTTCAGCCTCAGCGCCCTGAGGAGCTGGGATCGCAGAAGTGAGCCACCATGCCTGGTTAAAAATACAAAAAATGTTGAACCTGAGGATATGACTTGTGCAAATGCAGCCTTACTAAACTCCTGTTTTTATTATTTAATTGTATATGTGTCTTTATCAATATTTCATCTATGTTTGAAACAGATAATATCGATTCCAAACATCTTCTATAAGGCTTATAGTGTTTATTCTGTTTCCAAGATGAAGAAAACAAATTATTCACTAAGATAACATTATTTTTATAAAATTCAGTGAATTTTTTTGTATTATTAATCAGATAAGATAAACAGGAATCTTTTCTTCATGGAAGTCATGAAATCCTAAAAGTAATGTTTTGATTGTTTACTTTGGTTTTGTTTTCATTAGTGTTTAAACACTCACCGAAATAGTTAATAATGTATCTTAACTTTCTCTTTTGGCAAGAATAAGTTAGCACATCAATAAAAAACTGAAGAAAAGATGATTTTTTTCAACAATAGGGTTGAAGATAGTAAATATTTTTTATAATGACAATATGCATGTATCAGTACTAAATAACAGCTGAATAAGACTTCATTTCTTCTCTTACATGACAATTATAGTACAGTGTTGTGTTGTTTTATTTTAATTTATTGTTCCTTTTTCTAAAAAATACATTTGATATTTCTGCTTCATCTTTCTATGACAATCAGGAAGGAAATAAACCACATGTATTTTTGCTATTCCTTTTGCAAATGTTCTTTGTTCATGATGGGTGATTTCTGAGTTTGCAGGCTGTGAAGGTGGATGAATGTGGATAGTGCTTATTATGGCTCTGCGCTTCATGTTGCTTACCTAACTTGCGAATGTATTGTGAGGATTAATGCCGATTTAAAGTACCTTACTATTGCACTTTCCATTAGAGAGAATGGCTCATACACATTGCAGAAATCACCCGGTAGAAATAAAATTATACATACACTTAGAATCCTCTGAACTTGCAGTAGGCTAAATTTTAACGAGACAAACATTTTCTACAGCTGTGCTACAGCATTCTTAGTGATCAAAAGGAAGTGTTGAAATGCCATGAAGAAAAGAATTTAAGGGAAAATGTAGGAAGCTTTTCATAATTATAAGTGTTAGTCAAATAGCATTTGAGGAGCACTCAGTTATCTGCATTGGGATTCCATAGTCAGTCAACCTTATGAAAGCAGGTTTGTTTTTTTTAATTCATATAGCTAGTTTCCCCAGACAATGCTGTCTTTCCATTATGAACAGCAAATTTAAAAGATTATAAAACTACACTAATAATCAGATATTGTGCCTTTTGGCCCCAGAATTGCCACCTAGTGACTATTAAAAATAAACGAATCTCATATGTAAGAAAGTTAAAGTCCTGAGCAAACTCAGCACCAATCTGTGTATATTTGCAACTTGCCAGCAGGTATACAATAAAACACATTTTCTCAACCCGTTACTTTTTATCCCAGGAAAAATTTAATTGTTTTATTAGTACCAGTTTTTAAAATGATGTAGCCATTTTTATAGAATGAAACGTTAAAGTTAAATGCTCCCACTGTTGTCTGCTTAGTTCCTGGCTATTTGGCTCTTCTCGTGGATACTCTAGACCACAACATAGTCCAGCAACTGGAGGGTTAAATTATGGTAAGCTAGGACTTGTCGTCCAGGCACTTCTCCAATGTTATCTAGCTAACTGCATCTATTCTAATTGGTTAGAAACCCAGGCCTGGAACAAAGTTAACTAATCTATGATTGGATTTGATTATTTCGATAGATTCCTGAGTCAAAATGTGACACTTTTATTGCTTTTCCCAAGGTCTCTGGACTTGAAACTAAAATATGAAGAACAGATGATGAACAGAATGAGAATATCTACTAACAGTTGCTCTTGAACTCCCTCAACCCTTGCCTTTTGTACAGCTTGGTTGTTCAACATATTAGTTTACAAATCACAAATTCCACCCTTAACCTATGATAATTCTAGCTCATTTGTTTCTTAAGTGAGGAAAACTTTTCAAGGCATTTGACACCATTTGGAATAATTTATATGTGAATGGCTTGATGGTAGTTCCCTCTTCGAGGGCACGTCTCTTGTGAACTACTGAATCATCTGCATGAAGTATAGACGTTAACTCACCATAGGTGTTCAACAAATACTTGAATGACTTAATGACTATGTCTTATTTTCAGTTTTAATTTTCATTGGCCCAGCATAGTCATAGCAACCTACAGTGAGCATAATAATCATTGATCTCATTCATTTGATTTAATCTTTTTAAAAGTATTTCTGAATGCAATCAAAAATTTACAGCACACGACTACATTGACATATGAATGTTATCTTTGATGAGCTGCTATGTGTTTGATTACACTGTCCCAAATATGGCTACTTAATTAAAATTGCTTATTGCATTGTTAGAATTGGAAGAGGACTTTGGATTTCTATAATTCAACTCATTTATTTTGTTAATTAATGAGAAAACTGAGATCTAAAGAAGTTAAGCGACTTCTTCAAGGTCTCATAATTATTTAGTAGCTAAACTTGGAAGAGAATTAGGAATGCATTCCAAATCCATTGATGTTATTTATTATATCTTTATTTTAAATATGGGTAAATCAAATAAATATCAAATTAATACATTTGCATATTTTAATTAATGCTTTTTAAATAAATATCATTAATTAGACTTGGTTACATAACTATCTGGTAAAAATTGCCAGTTCTGTCAGAACCAATTTTATTTTGTTCCACTTTTTTCACAAGTGAGTATTATAATATCTAACATGCACATTACTACTACATATGTGATATGATGTCAGTCATGTAATTTTAATAACAAATAATATAATTTTCAGATTACTGTGGTGATAGAAGCTTAAGCATCTTTATAACTCAAAGAGAAAAACAAGCCTGAGCCAATGTTTTATTCTTATCATGCCCAATCTCCTCTGACGCATAGATAGATTTCTCCCCAAACAACAATTTATGTCATAATAGCTGCCAAGACAGACTTAATATAATCTCTTTATAGTCTGGATTTATTGTTGCTAATTGTCTTAGCCAAGGTTCTTTAGAAAAGAAAGCCTGCAACAAAGTTAAACACTTAAGCTTTATTGTGTGAGGCAATAATACCAAGACAACAAGGAAGAAAAGGTGTTTTATGAAGACGACTTTCGTTTCCAAAAAATCACAGCCTCTTGCTTTCTGATAGGATGTTTTCTAAAATTACCCTGTAGACTGTTGCCCCATGTCAGAATCTCTCAGAATGAGGATGGAAGAGGAACTAATTTGACAGTTCCTTATCATTTCCTGCTTCCCATTAAATAATTTTCACCCCATAGAGTATTAACTTCTCCACACTTCTAGGATGTACACTTCTGAGTAACTACTGGGAAATTAAGATCATATATTGCACGGTGTGGTCTGAGAAATTGTAGAATAAACTCTGGCCTTCACAGATTGGGTTGCATTGCAAAGTGCTATGATGTTATGGGTACAAAGAGGTCAAGCAGAAGCTAAAACCTTAGCTCCACAGAGGCTAAGAATGCTGATTATCAAAGACAGGGAAATGTGAGTAGAATGAATGTGGTGGCTGTATTTTGAACAGGTAGGTGAACAAGGACAGGTTGGGCCCAGGAGAATCAGGGAAGGAGAATAATTTGGATATGGTACACGGATTAGCTTGAGTAAAGAATTTGTTGTAGTAAGGCATATAATCCTTGGTTTTCCAATGAGTAGTCTTGGCTCCTTGATCTACTTATGTATACATAACCACAATTATATATAATAAATACTCTTTACAATAAAAATATTTAGCAGGTTGTTAAAGAAAGAATAACAATTCAGTTTTCTTCCATGCTATTTTATTCTACAGAAAATATAATTTTGGTTTTACAAACATAAGTAGTTAATGAATTGGAAGCCTATTATTAAATTTCAAAAACAAGAATACATCTGCCACATCTCCAAAACATACAAAGGTACGTTTTGCAACATACTATTCAAAACAAACAAAATTATGATATATTCTAGTTCAGATTAGATCTTATTCTTAAATATTTTTATTTTTAAACATTAGGTCCTTATCAGTAATCCAGAACCAGTTTTCCCAAGAATTCTCCAAAATTGAATATTTTACATAATTTTCCATGTTAAAAAAACCTCTTCATTTTTTTATTTAATCCTATGCTATTACAAATATACTGGTGAACAAAATATCTATAATTTTAGTGACCTATGCAACAGCCCTTGTTATCTGGTTCCAATTCTTTCTATAAAAGAGGGCAGAACAAAGCTTCAGGTATTAGATCAAAGGGGTAGTAGGAAGCAAAAAAGTAAACAGGCAAGAAAATAGAAAAAAATAAAATTCTAAGTGTAGGGAATAATCAAGTACTTCCACTTCTCTCTACTCATGACTTCTAGTGAGCTCTCACATCATCTTAGCAATAAACTGTGAAGACCTTACTTTTCTTACTTTTATTTATTAATTATGTGACATAAATAAAACATTTTTCCAGTTTATAATTATAAATATATTTGTGTGTATACATAGTTGTATAAATATTTTAGCTTCTTCATATCAAAATTAAGGAAATACCAAAAAATAAGGAAAAAAATGAAAGCAATGATTAACCAGAAAACCACTGTGTTATTTTTTCTTCTAGTCTTTTTATATGTATATATTCACAATAACCTGCAGTGAACTTTTCAGTAGATTATTTAATAATTAAATACTCCTGTGCAACCATAACAGGATATAGAATACTTTTATCCAACTAAAAACTTTCCTTATATTCTTTTTTAGTGAAATCTACTGCCTCTTCCAGAGAAGGCAATTTTTTAATGTCTGTCATTGTAGATTAATTTTGATCTGAGTTCTTCTTTCACTCAACATGTTTTTGGATTTCATTTGTGCTGTTGCATGCACCAACAGTTCATTACTTTTTATTGCTGAGAAGTATTAAATTGTATACTATTGCTATGGTTTGAATGTTTATCTCCTTCCAAACTCGTGCTGAAATTTAATTACCATTCAAACAGTACTAAGAAGTGGGATCTTTAAGAGATGATAGGCCATGAGGGCTCTGCCCTCATAAATGTATTAATGCTATTATAAAAGGAGTGGCTTCCTTATAAAGGTATAAGTTCATCCCCCTTCTGCCTCTCTCTTCCCCTCTTTTTACTCTTCTGCCATGGGATGACACAAGAAGACCCTTTCCAGAGCTTGGACTTCCCAGCCTCCAGAATCATGAGCCAATACGTTTCTATTCATAAAAGTTAACTAGGCTGTGGTATCCTGTTATAATAGCACAAAATGGATTAAGACAACTGTCTTTCTATGTGCTTATCTTTCTTCTTTTGATAGACTTGTGGGATAATTTATGTAATCTTAAATGAAATTCATATAGCAAAATAACTCATATACTTAATTGAAGCCATGTCCACACACTTAAAAAATAAGCCTAAAATAATTTTTAAATTTAAGTTTCATGTTTCCAAATATGGGTCTTCATTCATCAATTTCTTAAAACAAGAAAGGTATGTATGTGTGTGTAAGTGTGTGTGTTTGTGCATGTGTGTGTGTGTCTTTCCCTTTTAAGAATGAATTAGATATTAGAAATGGAAATTTAAGAATTAAAAAAATACATTTTTTGTTAGCCTTAGCAAACTTTTTTTAAAAATATACACACTTTTACTGAGGAAACTTTTCTTCAATTAACAAACTATTAGAGAATTTAATTGACAGAAAATGACAAATTGTTCAGACAATTTGATAATTGATTTTAGTTATGTTCAAACATTTTAGTATCCATTAATTTTGATCCCGATCCAGATTCCAACAATAACATACACAACTTTCTCTTTCCTATGATGACATTCTTTTGATATTTTAAGTTTTTCTTCAATATTCTTTCTATCCACACCAAAATGCTATGGGTTTAATAACTTCTATCGTTATTTATATTTTTATTTAACTATTGAAATCATGGTCTTTTATGACTCAAATAGAAGAAATTTATAGAATTTGACAAGAACAACAGCAATGTGTGTGTGTATGATGTTCTGTTAGAATTATAGCATGATATACTAACTGTTAGACATCTCAGGCTGGCTCTTTTGGCTTTCCAGATGTTCTGTATTTGTCACTGTTTCACAAAAACTCATTAGTGTAAATATTTCTGCGATGCTGGATCATAGCCAGAAGGAAGATGAATATTTTGTTCACTACTATTTGCATCTAAATATCTCCACAGAAAGAAGATACCCACAATTGTTTTCTACAAGTCACCTTCTATAAAATCTCTCAAACTTAGAGCTGCCATTCAAAGTTGCTACTACTTTTGAGAAACTAATATGTTTAATCTTCCATTGCCAGTAAGTGGAGAGGGAGAAGTACATTTAATGTGAAGTGAGTACAGTGTCAGACACTGGCAGAGTATAAGATTGATGTTGTCTGGAGAAGTCCTAACAGTGAGTGAGAGACAGTGAGACTAGTGCAAAGTGATGATCAACAAATAATAGGAAATTCCCACTATCTGGTGATATCTTCAGTGGCCTGTATGGTCTCTGTCACAACAGCTTTGCTCTACTAACATACCTGAAAATAGTCATAGACAGTACATAAACAAATGAGTGTAACCCTGTTCTAATGACATATTATTAATCAACACAGAAATTTAAATTTTACATAATTTTAATGTGTCATGAAACTTGCTTTGATATATATAAATATTTATATATGTATTTCAAATGTTATATATATAAAGTTTCAGCTCTGAGTCCAGAGTTAGCCATGGGGTATAGTTTGCTGACCCTTATTTTATTCCTGTCAGGTTCCAGTTCAAGTTCTTATTTTCTCGATGAAGCATTCAAACACAATTCTATGACTCACCCTCCACTGAAAAAGTTGAATGGACTGAATGTTTGTGTCCTCCCAAAATTCATATGTGGAAAACTTAACCCCTAATGTTATGACATTAGCAGGTGAGGCCTTTGGGAGAAAATTAAGATTAGATGAGATCATGAGAATGGAATCCTTATTAATGGAATTAATGCTCTTATAAGTCTTGAGAGACGTTGATTCTCTCTAAGAATACAAGAATAGTGGGCAGTTTCCAACCGGGAAAGGACCCTCAACAGACACCAATGATGCTGGCAACCTTATCTTGGACTTCCAGCTTTCAGAACTGTGAAAAATAAATTTCTGTCATTTATAAACCACCCACTCTATTGTATCCTGCTGTATCTATTAGTTAATCCTCATACGGCTATAAGGAAATATCCAAGACTGGGTAATTTATAAAGGAAAAAGGTTTAATTGACTCACAGTTCTGCATGGCTGGAAAGGCCTCAGGAAACTTACAATAATGGCAGAAGGGAAAGTAACTTTTCTTACAGGGCAACAGGCAAGAAAGAGAATGAGTCTGTAGGAGGAACTGTTAAATACTTCTAAAACCGTTAGATCTTGTGAGAACTCACTCACTATCGCAAGAACAGCATGGGGGATCCGCACCCATGATCCAATCACCTCCCACCATGTGCTGCCCTTGACCTGTGGGGATTATGAGGATTACAATTCAAAATGAGATTTGGGTGAGGACACAGAGCCTAACCATATCATTACAGTATCCCTAACTGACGAAGACAAAAAGTAATCACATTTTTTCCTGTTTTATGCTATGTGGTTTTTCTATTTTCATGTATTTTCCTTGACATTCCTGTATTTTTTATTATATTTTTGAGATCTATGACACTTACTAGATCATAGAGGTGTGACTAAATTTCTATAATTGGCGGTCCTATACATTATTCTGTCTTACAGGTTCTAACAGCTGAATGCTCGGCACTATTTCAAATATTGGAAAACATAGTATACAACTTTGGATTTGCAGCATCACCTGAAAATTTGGAAAATCTGGTATTGATTATAATGTGGCAATAATTGGCTGGGGCTTAGTAGCAGCTGTAAATTTGGAAAAAGGCATTTGATTTCATAATTGCCACTGGCTACTCTACTGCTTTTGTGTGGTAGGAGAATTCTTAGATGGCTTCATGGAGCATGGCGAGGATCTGTGAATATAATGATACATAATGAGATACTGACTCCTATGATCACATTACCTGATATAGGACTGTGCTGCTGCAGACTAAAGAGATATTCTCTTGCTAACTTTGAACCAGTACACTTCCATGTTGTCACAGAATCATGTGATAAAGGACTCTGGTGGCCTCTATGAGCTGAGAGTGACTTCTGCCAGTAGCCACCAGGGAAATAAGTGCCTTAGTCTTACAATTTCAAGGAACTGAATTCTGCAAAGAAGCCTGAATACATTTGGTGGATAAGACTCAGCCTCAGATGAGATTGCAACCCCATCTGTCACCTTGATTTCAAGGCCGCCCCAAGCAGAGAATCTAGTTAATCTGTGTCTGTAATCCTGAGAAATCCTTGAGATATTAACAGTGTGTCATTTGAACTGTTAAATGTGTGATCATTTCTTATATATCAATTAAAAGCTAATACACTATTACTTTTCACGAACACAATTCAGTTTTTATTCCTACTTAGCTTAAGAATGCCAAAAAGCTCTATTGCCACAAAGTCTCCTACTTTGCAAACAATGAGAAACTGTGGAAATTAAATGTTTTATTTTCATTCATGATTTTTTTAATATTAGTTATCAAAATAAATTAATTGAAAGTACTCAAAGACCACTTCAAAGTGTAGCTGCCTTCAAAACAGATTTTTGGCACTCATAATGGACATTGCAGTTTTCAACACCATAGAACTCATTCTATTTCACACATCATTTTTAACAGTGCAAACATGGGCCATTTCAGTTTCAGCATTACATGAGACAACAGTACTGATGATCTGTGGTCATAAGAACTTCAATACCCTTGCACACAGTAAACACTTTACTGTTATCGAGTCCTAAACTAAAATTACTATGTGGTAACATGGATCGATTTAGGGAAAGATGTACAACCAGCTACCTCAGGCCACATAATCCCAGATCTATTGATTTTAAATGCTTTTGGACTGACTCTTCTGTGCTGAATAGTAGAAATACTAGTGGAACCCAGAAAGCTATTAAGTAACAGGCTGTTTCCATATGAGTAAAATTGATGAATTTTTCTAGACACAGATCTACTTTATATCCCTGTTGATTACCTTTAAGGCAGTGGAAAATAATCAATTGGAAAAGAGGAAATGCACTACCTTTTACTCCAAGTAAGGAGATGGGTGTCCATTTGCTTACTGTATAGTTTCCAGCCCTTCCATTCACAGATGGGTTACATGACTCATGTCAGACACTCCTGTTGTGGCCTTTCTGTCCTCCCCAAGAGTAGATCCTACTCTTCCCAATTCACCATCTGTGAATCTGATCCTTCTCAGATCTCATACCTCAGCTCTAAAAGTGCTCCTTTTAGAACACAGCTATGTCTTAGTGCTTCATACGTAATTAGTTATTATGTATGTATTATGTATTTGTTGACCCTCTCCCTTGGTACTTCACTTCTACCACTCATATATACTTCCTCTTGATTTTATATCAATGTTCCTCTTAGATGCTGCTAGAATGCTATAGAAATAGAATAATCCATAAACAGCATGGTCTAGTCTTTCTTCTGTGTGACTGTCCTTCTAAGTAACTATGTAAAACACTTCCAGTTTTTAGAACACGTAGTTTCATTTTGCTGTCCAAAATTCTTCTTTAATGCCTTCTGGAATTTACAAAAATTAAGTTAATGATTCAGTGAAATATCTGAGATACAAATATGATTTATGGGGAATACAAATATAAAATAAGAATTACAAATTGACTACATAAAAAAAGAACAAATTGCAAATATAAGTCCAACTTTAACTAAAAAACAAAAAGCAATAAATAACACTTTTATTTCACAAACATTTTTGTTTCTTGCTTATTCTGTGTCAGCTGCTGTTTTAAGAGCTTCATATAAACTCATTTAACGCTTACCATAGCCCTGTGAGTTAGTTGCTGTTATTATTTCTACTGAATGCAGGAAGAAACTAGAGAGCAAAGAGGCTAAGTAACTTGTTCAAGGGCACAAAGATAGAAACTGGTTGAGCCAAAATTCATAGTCAGATCATCCAGCTCTAAGCACATTCTTTGAAATACTATACCATGCTGCTTTCACCCTTTTTTTCTCCATTTTCCACACTCAAAATTAATAAATAAGAATACATTCATAAAAATATTGTGATCCTACCCCAAAAGTGAAGTATATACAAAGAAAACCATCTTAAAGCTAATTTAAATAAGTTTCTTATATAACCTTGCCCAAAAGAGTAATGAGAAGACCCTAATTTCTTTTTTTATCGTAAAACACTTAAGTGCCTTCTATTATGGTGTATTCCTATAAAAATCATATCTATCCTTTTTTGATAATACAGAAGAAGGAGATATATTTCTATGTATATTAAATTCATCTTGAGCAATTTGGGTCAAATAAAGCACATCTAATTCCAATCAATTGACAGAGAAGAAAATGAGAAAAACCAAACTAGAAGGAATTTTCATAAAGCCTTTATTTATTTTCAAATTATAAACCAATCTGAAATGTCACCCCAGAGTTGTGAAGTAAACTTAAGTTCTAGTATTCATAGTTTCTGTGCTCTTTTCCACCTATCTCCATTATCCCATGAATACTTGAAGATAATTCTATTTCCTATTTATAAAATTTATGGAAAAGTCTTACCCAGTATATAATCTCAGATAAAAAATAGAATAACTAAAGCACTAAGTATTTCTCTATGATAACTCTACTGTTTATTAAAGGATTAAAAAGAATAAAAATATATATACAGATATCTACATATATGTATCTATATACACATATATGTATAAATACCTAAGCAAAAGAGACACAGTGTATGATATAGTAGTTAAGAAAATGGATTCTGAAGCCAAAATGATTTTTAATCTGGCTTTTCCCATTTCCTGCTATGTGAACCCTTGCAAGTGATTTGATTTTGATGGAATTTAATTGTCTAATTTAGCAAATGGGTCATAATAAAATAGAACACATATATCATATGTGATATATGTGAAATATAGTACATAATACATATACATTGAGGACTCAGGTACAGCAAAGGACAACTTGATTTATTCCTCCGCCTTCCTGTTCAGCCTACTTTGGAGACATGTTTTTCTTTGACCTTTGATAAAATTCAAGGTAAACTCCTTGACTTGTCTTTTGGTTCTCTGGTACTGAAAAGTGTTCCCAGGAATTAAGGCCAGTACATAGGCTCATTTTAGTAAAATGTCCAAATCCTTGGAAGTTCAAAACTTTGAAAAGTTAAAGATTCTATCCTGAACTATTTTAATATTAAAGAGCCTCTAGAGAAAGGATCTAAAGTAAGTTTCTTTCCTATTTTCCCCACCATATTCTTCTTTTCTTCTCTCACTGTGATTCCACTAGAACACAGTTGTGAGGTCAGAAAGGGTAATAAATGCATGGATACTATAAAGAGCAAGCTATGGAAGATGGCTTTGTTCTGGTTGTGGCACTTTTATATGGTCTTTGGACAATACCTTTCTTTTCACTGAGGGATCCCTCACGTGCAATGACAGTCTTTTGGTATATTCTGGCAGGTCACTTAGAAGTATCCTTGCTCAATTTGTTGGGATTCAACTGTATTCCTCTTCCTCTATGTTTGGAAAGATTATTGTTGTTGTTGTTGTTTTGTTTTCCAGATGGTGTTTATAACATGTTGGTTAAATAATTTGGGTTCAATACATCAATGAGAAGCATGCAACCTTAATCCATGACCATTGTGAGTGGAGCTATTTTTCAATCTATGTTAATTTTGAATTTAACTGTGTCAAGACAGTCAATCTAGCTTCTTATCTTTTGAAACAATAAGGAGTGAATCACATACCAAATCCTGTTTTCTCCCAATTCCAATGAACATATACAGACACTCTGTATTTTCCCCATGAGACTTGATATAAGAAGGAAGTTTCTCAATCCCCACTCTAAAAGGGCTTTGGTAAGACCCAAAGCTCATCAACAACTCCCTGTGAATTTCTAGACTCTTTTATGGTTGTTCAAGTCTTTCTTCAACTGAATTTGGGGGAGGATGTAGTTAGCACAGATCACACAACAGATCGTCACATAGTACATTTGAAAATCTTGCTTAGATGGTCTCTTCCTCTTTTCGGAAATTTGTTATAACTTGTCACCTATGCTTTTGCTTGGTAGTTTGTGTGTCACTGAACACCAGCTTGAAATTATTTTCATTGTGATGTCCTACTATATGTTCTTATATTTAAATACACAGAAGTAGTTATATAGAATAGAAATATTAAAGCATTGTTATTCTGAAAAATATAGATTGCATAGGGAGAAGAAAGGGCTGATAATGTAGAAAATTATATAATTTCCAATTGATTTTATTCATTATAAGGAATAGCGGTGCATAGATTAGAAGAAAAAATAATGTGTTGCCTAAATTATGAGGGTATAACTAATTTCCCCTTATATCAGTCCAAAAATTCCAAGAAGAAATCAGATAGCTGCTAAATACTGGGTGTTTGAATATCCTTGAAAATACATGTGGTCAGTAAGCCAAAAAGATAATTCCATAAAAACTACAAAGCCATTAATTTCTACTATTATTTACCCTATTTTTTTCTCTCTCTTTCCCTACCTTGTCTCCTGTTTGCCTACTTATGTATTTATCTGTCCATTATCTCTTTTATCACTATGTTGGAAGCCATTCATAAAAATAGATAGAACTCACCCACTGGGATGAAATACTCATTTTTATAGCACTATTTAAAGGCTTCTAGAGCTTTACACATATTACCTCATTAATTTTCACAATATCTTGCAAAGTGAATAGGTGGAAAGTATTTCTCATTTTATGGTTGGATAAAGTAAGATACTGTAAACTTACCAAAGATACACATGTAGGAATAAATACAGGAAATCAAATAAGATATGTTTTTAAAAAGTATAGGTTAATCACTTGCCTAATGTTATCCTAGAAGTTAACTTCATGTGCTGTGATCTATTCAGAAGTTCTTGAACTATCGATAAGATTAAAGCTATTATATCTATATTCTTATAATATGCTAATAAATGGAGAATCTTATCAAATATAATAGATATAGGAATAAAATAGCCATTGATAATACAGATTGGGCACTTATGCTGTAGCAGGGGCTTCTTGCATTATCTAGTTTTACATTCACAGCAACCTTACCATTTTATTTCTCTATTGCAGTATAAGAAATTATACTCAGATAATTTGTTATCCCAAAACTTTGCAGCTTAAAATAACAACCATTTACTCTCTCACACAATTTCTGAGTTCAGAACTCTGGGAGAATCTTAACTGGGTGGTTCTACCTCAGGGTGCAAGGTTTACAAGGTTGCAGTAAACCTGTTGATTGAGGCTGTGATTTCATATGAAGGTTCAATTGAGGGAGGATCCATTTCTAAACTAACTCACATTATTAGCATAACTCAGCTTCTGGAAGGTTGCTGGACTGAGGAAAACAGCTCCTTGCTGGCTGTTGGCCAGAGGCCTCTCTCAGTTCCTTGCTATATCTTCATAGACAGCATATCTTTCACCTTTCTGAGATCTTTACAAGTAATTTTACAGTTACCCTCAGCTTTATCTTTAGATCAAGGGTTTCTGGCATTGCTCTAAATTTGATCTTTTCTCAGAAACAATTTCTTACTAGTTTTATTATCAGTTGCCCTCTGGAGAGGCTATTTTCAAAATCAGCGAGTTCTGCCTCCAATTTGTTCATCAGTCTTTCTTTTACTTTATCTCTCTCTCTCTCTTTTTTTTTTTTTTTTTTTTTGAGATGGATTTTGGCTCTTGTTGCCCAGGCTGGAGTGCAGTGGTGTGATCTTGGCTCACCATAACCTCTGCCTCCTGGGTTCAAGCAATTCTCTGGCCTCAGCATTCCAAGTAGCTGCAATTATAGGCATGCACCACCCTGCCCGGCTAATTTTGTATTTTTAGCAGAGGTTGGGTTTCTCCAGGTTGCTCAGGCTGGTCTCGAACTCCTGACCTCAGGTGATCTGCCCACCTCGGCCTCCCAAAGTGCTGCGTTACAGGCATGAGCCACCACACCCAGCCTACTTTAACTCTTTAACCTTGCCTGTTGGTATAAGCAACAAAAAGGAAGTAGGTATCACCTTCAATATTCTGGCTGAAAATCTACTTAGCAAATTACCCAGGATTTTAGGTACATTTTTAAATTTTCTACATGTACTAGTTTCTAAGGCTGCCATAGCAAATTACAACAGATCTTTTGGCTTAAAACAATAGAAATTTATTTTTTCATAATCCTGAAGCCTAGAAATCAGAGATCAAGGTGTTGGTAAGATTGGTTTGGTTTCTTGCAAGGCCCCTTTCCTTGGCCTGTAGATGGCTGTCTTCTTCTGTTGTCGCCACATAATCCTGCCTCTGTCTCTATCTTAATCTCTTCTTCTTATAAGGACACAAGTCATACTGAATTAGGGGCCACCCATATTACCTGTCTTAACCACAAGTACCACTTTAAAGGCCCCATCTCCAAATATGGTCACGTTCTAAGGTATTAGGGGTTAGAGGTTCAACTTCTATCTTTTGTAGGACACAGTTCAACCTCAAACACCACATAATTGCAGCAGTAGTACTGATAAACTTCTGCTATTACATAACAAAAATCCTCTTTCCTCCAGTTTTAAATAAGATTTACCTCATTCACCTGTAGGCATTACCAATAACCTTACGAAAGACAATTGGGATTCTATTAACGATTTATTTAACATACCTCAGGCATTTTTTGTTTTTTTTGTTTTGTTTTGCTTTTTCATATTCTCTCCTCCAAGTCCACTAAGGAATTCAAAGTTATTCCTACATTTTAGGGTGTTCTTTCAACAACATCTCACTTACAGTTACTGAAATACATACTAAGTATTTATGGCAACATAATACATTGCTCCAACACTCATCAGCTTTAAACAATGCAAATTGATTATCTCACACAATTTCTGAGGGTCAAACCTCTGGGAGAAGTTTTTCTGGGTATTTCTGGTTCAGGATCTCTCACTGGGTTGCAACCAAGCCGTTGACCAGAGGTGAACCTTGAAATAGCTTTGAGTTAGACTAGAAATTTCCCTTCCAAATTCAATCAAATCGTTGTTTGTAGATATCAGTTTGGGTAAAACTCATCAATGATAATAAATATTTTAGTAAAATAGCTGTAGGTAATATTGATTAAGCACATTTTCAAGAGCTTGTACATTGCTTAATTTTACACTCACAATAAACTTACCATGTTAATATTATTCCATGCGCTTGTTATAGCTAAAGTTATTAAATAAAGGAATTGTGCATGGTTACACAAGCGAAGATGGAAGAACTGAAACTTGAAATCAAATGGTTTTAAATTTGAAAGCCTCAAATGTACTTATATTACCTTCCTATCCAAAATGGCTTGATAGGCCGGGCGTGGTGGCTCATGCCTGTAATCCCAGCACTTTGAGAGGTCGAGGCAGGTGAATCACCTGAGTTCAGGAGTTTGAGCCCAGCCTCGAACATGGCAAAACACGGTCTCTACTAAAAAAGAAAAAAAAAAAAAAATTACAAAAACATTAGCTGGGTGTGGTGGTTCATGCCTGTAGTTTCAGCTGCTTGGGAGGCTGAGACACAAGGATCGCTTGTACCTGGGAGGCGGTGGTTGCAGTGAGCTGTCATCACGCCACTGCACTCCAGCCTGGCTGACAGAGTGAGGCTCCATCGTGGAAAAAAAAAATGCTTGATGGTTTCTACTTTGACAGAAAATAGGAAAAAAGACATAAAAATAGACGCAGAAAAAAGGAGCATTGCATAAATTAATCATGTATGCAATAAAATCACTCTAAACCTAACATAATATTTTGTTTAAAAAAGTGATTGTAAAGAAAAATATATGAAATAGAAGAAAATAAAGTTAATAATTTTTTCTACAAATTATCTCCTCTGGATTATAATTTATTATTGTCTTTCACATAAAGTATGGTTGACTTTTTAAAAATAAATATGGCTGTATCCATGGGTTTATTTGTTTTTATAAAAATGTGTGCATGTGTACTTTATTAGGTAACATCTGGCTTTGTCTTTAAGAATTTTAGTTTTTAGAGGATTGAAAATATTGGAAAAATATAAGAAAATTAAGTCCAAATTTAAAAGTTATAAACATGCTCTTTGTTGTTGTGTTTGTTTGTTTTGAGATGGAGTCTCACACTGTCACCCAGGCTAGTGTGCAGTGGTACAATCTTGGCTCGCTGCAATCTCCGCCTCCCTAGTTCAAGCGATTCTTCTGCCTCAGCCTCCAAGGTAGCTAGAATTACAGGCGCCTGGCAATTTTTTGTATTTTTAGTAGAGACAGGGTTTCACTATGTTGGCCAGGTTGATCTCGAACTCCTGACATCATGATCTGCCTGCCTCTCAAAGTGCTGGGATTACAGGCATGAGCCATTACTACGGCCCCAAAGTTACAAACATGTTCATAACTTTTTGTTGTAAAGAAATAAAATTGACGAGATAGTGCTGGGGTGGAGGGGTATGTGTGAGTGTGTACATGATAAAGTAAGAAATAGAAAAAGAAAAAAATTAGAATATTAAAAATATAAGAAATATTGGCTATATGCTAGTCCAAGTCTTAACCTAGAGAATGAATTTATAGGGAAGGAGAAAACAAAAACACGTATTCTGCCCTTGACCAGCCCTAGGAAAATTATTCTCCATAATCATACTCTTTTAATGTTACTGTAATTTTGATTCAAAATTCTGTCTCTTTTAAATATATTATTATCATTCCTTGCAAATCTTTATTTTGATTTTTTAAATACACATGGTTTTAAAGAAGTATTGTATTACAAATTGTTACAAGTATAGTGCAAAGATCCAATCTATCTTCACACCCAATTTCTCCCATTATTAATATCTTAGTAGGACATAGTTTTCAAAGTTAATAAATCAATATTAGTACATTATTACTTTCCTGAACTTTATTGAAGTATAACTAACAAATAAAAATTGTATATATTTAAGATGTACCATGTGATGTTTTGATACATTATGAGGTGATGCCCATAATCAAACTAATTAGTATATTTGTCACCTATATGTGGAATAAAAAGAAGCTGTATTCGTAGAAATGAGAGTAGAAAGGCTGTTGCCAGAGGCTGGGGGAGTGAAGAAAATGGGGACATTTTGGTCAAAGGATACAGACTTTCAGTTATAAGATGAACAAGCTCTGGAGATTTAATCTACAGCATGTTAAGTATAATTCATAAATTATTAGAAATTATTTTTTCCTCGAGTTTTCCAGTTGCCTATCTAAGTTATCATATTACTTTTGGTCATCATCTCTACAAAGGCTCAGCTTGGTTATGACAGTTTCTTAGACTTCCTTTGTTTTTTACGACCTTGATAAATTTGAAGATCATTGGTCAGATATATTGGCATTTTGTATAATTTTTTTGTCTGTTGTTTTTCTTATGATTAGATTTGAGTAATGTATTTTTAGGGCAAAGATCATAGAAGTAAAGTGCTATTCTAAACATATCAGGTTACATCAAGTGTACATACTATCAATATGACTTGTAACTATTGATCTTTTTTAATATAAACTTTTATTTTAGGTTCAAGGGTATATAAGAGAGTTTGTTACATAGATAAACTCGTGGCATGGGGGTTTGTTGTACAGATTACTTCATCACCCAGGTATTAAGCCCAGCACACAACAGTTATCTTTTCTGCTCCTCTCCCTTCTCCAACCCTCCACATTCAATTAGACTACAGTGTCTGTTGTTTCCTTCTTTGGGTTTATAAGTTTTCACATGTAGTTTCCTTCTTTGGGTTTATAAGTTTTCACATGTAGCTCCCACTTATAAGTGAGAATACACATTATTTGGTTTTCTGTTCCTGTGTTAGTTTGCTAAGAATAATAGCCTGCAACTTCATCCATGTTCTCACAAAAGACATGATTTCATTCTTTTTTTATGGCTGCATAGTATTCCGTTGTGCATATGTACCACATTTTCATAATCCAGTGTGCCATTGATGGACATTTAGGTTGATTTTATGTCTTTGCTATTGTGAACAGTGCTACAATGAACATTCACAGGCATGTGTCTTTATGGTAGAATGATATACATTTCTGTCTTTATGGTAGGGTGATGTATATATTTCTCTGGGTATATACTCACTAATGGGATTGCTGTGTTGAATGGTAGTTCTGCTTTTAGCTCTTTGAGAAATTGCCATACTGCTTTCCACACTGGTTGAACTAATTTACATTCCCACCAACAGTGTACACCTGTTCCCTTTTATCTACAACCTTAACAGCATCTGCTTTTTTTTGACTTTTTAATAATAGCCATTCTCATTGGTGTGATAAGTGGTTTTTATTTGCATTTCTCTAATAGTCATGTTGAGCTTTTTTCACATACTTCTTGTTCACATATATATCTTCTTTTGAAAAATCGTGTGTTCATATCCTTTGTCCACTTTTTAATGGAGTTATGGTATGGTTTGGCTGTGTCCCCACCCAAATCTCATCTTCAATTGTAGCTCCAATAATTCCCACATGTGGTGAGAGGGACCCAGTGGGAGGTAATTAAATCATGGGAGTGGTTCTTTCCCATGCTGTTCTCTTGATAGTGATTAAGCCTCACAATATCTGATGGTTTTATAAAGGGGAGTTCTCCTACACAAGCTCTCTTGCCTGCTGCCCTGTAAGATGTGACTTCACTCCTCATTCACCTTCAGCTATGATTGTGAGGCCTCCCTAGCCATGTGGAACTCTGAGTCAATTAAATTTCTTTTCTTTATAAATGACCCAGTCTCAGGTATGACTTTATTAGCAGCATGAGAACAGACTAATGCAGTAAATTGGTAACTTGCCTTCTAGTGGAAAGTACAGACAAACAATTAGACTTTTGTGGTCAAGGAAGACATGTTGTTTGACAGAATTATGCACAAATTATTTTGCAAACACTTACAAACATCACTAAAGCTGGCCCAGAAATATAAAGACAGCATCTCAGAGGACATTATATCACAGCTGAATCAGGAAAAATTATAGGCAAACATATGAGGCTTGAGTAAATGTTCTAGAGAAAACATCGTGATCATGAACAAAGATTGGAGGGTAAGAGTGTGAGGAATTCAGAATGATACAAGTACCTGAAGATTGTCAGAGTGCAAGAGGCCAGAAAGATAGGTGGTTGATGGAAGTATGAGTACAATCAATAACAAGGAAGTCAGCCTTATTAAAATGTTTTCTTATTAGTTTTTAAGTTATAATTTACAAGCTTATGATTATATATTTGTTTTTACATATTTTACACATGAGTTTTAAATTTTTATAATAAGGATTAAATTACTCATTAATTCAATCAGTTAATCAATCAGGTATTTAAGGATGACTTTATTCTACAGTGTGTGTGCTTATTGAATTAATATGGACAAATAATCTTATCATCCAAATTACTTATATGTCTGTATGAATACTTATAAATATATACATATAAACATATATACATATACTTATGTACATGTCATCATAATATGTATGTGTACATGTCATTATGTGTGTATATCTTTAAAAATAAGGAAATATAATTCTAGAATTAAGTGAAGATAATTAAACACTGAAGGAACGTTGCAAAATGCTAATCTTATATTTGTTAAAATTGTATTTTCACTGTATTCAGAAAAACGTAAAGAAGAATGCATTAAAATATTAAAATGGCACAAAATATTTATTGTTGTAGCATAAAAAATGTTGTGTAATCTCAAACTAAACTATGTAACATTGAAATGAAAACATTCTTTTCATTTCAAAAATAAAATTTAAATGTAGGGCTGATGAATATGCAACTTTAGTGCTTTTGGTCTCAGAAGGAAAAAGTAAATGATAATACAGTATTCTATAATAATATAACATGACTCACTTCTAATGAATATTGGAATAAAGACATAGTCTCATTAAAATGATCATAATTTCAGTTAATATTGGCATCACACTGTTCCTGGACCAAGCTGAGGGTCGGGCTGCTATTTCTCACTGCCCAATAACGAGATGCTGATGAACTGGGAAGAAAGAGAGTTTTTATTTCTGTAACCAGTTACAGACAGAAGGCCTGAAAATTATATCCTGACCAACTCAAAATTACAAAGTTTTCCAGAGCTTATGTAGCTTGTAAGGTATATTTCTATGCGTAAGTGTGCATTTAGAACTTTAATGTTCTAAAAGCCCATCATTTTTCTGTTGATCAGAACTGAGTCAAGAACCACATTTCTAAGGATACTTTTTCTTATTTCTCAGAGAAGGTACAAAGATATCTAGTGGAAAAACTTCTTCCATAGTTTCAAAAAAGATCTATATGATTGATTTTTTGGTGATAATATTGACAATGTTGATAGCCGAGATATTTGGATTACATTGTCTTTGTGTGCCTATACGATTCCTCAAGACTTAGCTAATTTTCCACTTACATAGTTACCTATTATAAATACTACAAATTAAGATCTTTTAGATTGAAGAAAAATAACTTTCTATTTAATTAAATTCTCTACCTCTGGGTCAACGTATATAGTTGTGTCATCATCTTTTTGAACAATTACAGACATGGGTTGTTTAACAATGAGAATGTGTTCTGAGAAACGTGTCCTTAGACAATTTCATGATGGTGGGAACATCATAGGGTGTAGTTACACAAACCTAGGTGATGTAGCCTACTACATATCTAGGCTGTATGGTACAGCCTTTTGCTCCTAAGCTACAAACCTATATAGCATGTTACTCTACTGAATACTGTAGGCAATTATAATACAAAGGTAAGTATTGGTATATCTAAACATACAAAAGGTACACTAAAAATAAAGCGTAAAAGACAAAAATGATATGCTTGAAAGGGGCACTTACTGTGACTAGAGCTTGTAGGACTGGAAGTTGCTCTGGGTAAGTCAGAGAGTTAGTGGTGAGTGAATGGGCAGGCCTAAGACATTATTGTACACTATTGTAGACTTTATGAACACTCTACATTTAGGCTGCACTACATTTTTTTAAAAAACATTTTTATTCAATAATAAATTAACCTTCACTAACTATAACTTTTTTACTTTACAGACTTAAATTATTTTATTTTGACTATTCTGTAATAACACTTCAAACACAAACACATTATACAAATTTACAAAAATATTGTATTTTAAGATTCTTACTGTGTAAGCTCATATTCTATTTTTAATTTTCTTAAAGGTTTTGAAATTTTTTTGCTAAAAATTAAGACACAAACGCACATATTAGCTTAAGCCTTCAGTGGGTCAGGATCATCAGTATTATTCTTTCAAATTCCATGTTTTGACCCACTGGAAGGTCTTCAGGGGCAATAAAACCAATGGAGCTATGTCAGCTCTTATAATAACAATAGTTTCTTCCGGAATGCTTCCTGAAACTGTTTTATAGTTAACTTTTTAAATATTTTTGCAAGACTGGCAATGAATAGGTTTGTTTATACTAACATCACATCAAACACGTGAAAAAAATTTGTGTACTCTGACATTACAACCACCATGAAGATACTAGCTGATAGAATTTTTTCAGCCCTGTTATAGTCCAATGGGACTACCATCATGTATGTGGTCCATTGTTGAATGAAATGTAATTGTGTAGTGTATGCATGTATATAATCAGAAATTCTTCATGAGTCTTCTTTTCTGAACTCCAAAACTTTTATTGACACAGTTCACTATGCAACCATTAAGAATATATTGACATTAACAACTGAGATGAAAGCTATATACTGTCCCAGCTTTATAATTTTTATTTTCACCAACAGCATGAATTGTGGTGGTTGTATATTAGTCTCTGAACTAAGCTATCAAAGAAATATATACATATATATATATAAACTATAACCACCATATCTTTGCTGTGCTTGCTTTAAATGTTTTACCATTTCTTCAGTTAATCTTCATAGCAATGTTGTGAGCCATTTATTATCATCATCACTTTAGAGATAGTAAAACTGAAGTTCAAAGGTATACACTAAACAGCTCAAGGTCATTCAATTAGTAACTGGCAGAGATGTGATCCAAAGCAGTCTTTTGTTAAAGCCAATGATATCTTTCATACAATCCTAACTGTGTGACACAACATAGATGGCAGCATATAGTATTAGCATTTTTAAAGATGACTGTAAAAAATAAATCTCCAAGGAGCACTGAAGCGATCTCACAAAATGTAATTCTACAAAAGGAATGTCTTCCTGGGACAGGAAGAGGTAGAGCATCTCAAACACCTAAGATAGATAGACAGCTTGTCAGTTACCATCACAAAGTATTGTACTCCTGTCTGTAGAATTTATAAAAATGGTTTTTCATTGGTTGTGTGGAAAAAAATCATAGAACTCTGGCCTTGTATTTGCCACATGAGTTGCCTATAAACTGATGGATTGATTTTAATTTGGCCTTGGCAACTTTTGTTACCCTCTGAGGTATTAGTCTTGCTCTTTTCCTTGAACTCTGCCTTTGGACACTACTCCTCTTCTAAAGATTTGTCCCTGGGGTCCTAGGCAGGCTGTCAGTCATAACTTTGTTGGCCATGAACAATATGGTGTGTCAAACCTTTAGTAATTTTGCCAGTTCTATTTTGTAAGAAAACATACCATAGTTGTCTGGAATGGTAATCTATATTTTAAGAATTTAGTTAGAAAAAATAGAACTCATTCAATGCAAATAATGTTTTTACTGGTAGAAACATTAACTATATTATTAATAATATTGTTTTTATCTAAAAACACTAGGTTTTTGCACATGTGATTCCATATTCTGCTTCACCTACCTAAGCATTGTTAAATGTACGTGTGCTCAGAAATGGATAGGTACTTGAGAAATATTAACTATATTCAAACTAACCAATAAATCTATGCATTAGGAAAGGTATTATCAATTTCACAAAGTCTGGTGACATAATAAATTTGCTTAATTTATCTTACAATCATTTCCATTAATGGTAGCATTACATATTTGTATATCTGTATACTAAATTTGATTAGATAGGATGAAGTTTCTTTTATTATTTTTTGTGATATTTCTTCTGCTGTTCTCTTGCTCATTGTATCACTTGCCCGATCATTTTAACAAATTCCATTCACCTTTATGGTCCAATAAAACATGATGACTCTAAATAGATATAACAAGAAAAAAATTGGGGTTTTGTAATTTCCAATTGAAAATATATCTACCATTATATTGGGGCTGGTATTTTGATACAGAATATTATTATGCCCATTAGAAATATTTAAAATTAAAATAATACAAGATGTTTTTATTTCCTGCTGTAATTATCTCAAAGTATAATAATTTTTGGCATTATTCGAGAACATTTATTTTAGCATATAATCAAGTTTCTTAAACAATTACTAAACATAATAATATGAATGGAATGTTACATTTATCTTAAATGATTAATGGATACAATTGTCAAGAAAATTGTATGACTGTGGTAGTTGTTTTATCCTTTATATGTCATAAAAATGTAGACATTACCTTTAAATTATTTTCCCATAATTCCCAGCAATACAGAAAAAAACCCTCAATCTCCATTTTATTTTGTTTATAATAGTCAAATTCTAGGAAAAGTGACATCATTCACAAGCATATGTTCTTAATAAATTAATAATTAGTATTAGAAATTATGCAGATACAATGATTTTTCACAGTTCAATATTAATATAGTAACCATTCTTAAAATTTAAGAAATTGAAATACTATGAGAAATAGTATATTTCCACTTCCTCATTTGACATATTTACTATGCACATACTATATTTAAATTTCACCTATTTAAAGTAAGCATTGAAAGAGAAAATCTTTACGATATTTTATATCAAAGAAAGACATTGTAATATTTCTCTTTATGAGATGTGTCTATACACTTGGCTGGGAAATATGATGTTTTATATATCTATTCCTAGTGAATTGGACTTGAATTTCTAGCAAGCCTCAACATATCACAAGATGAAATAGTAAGTTCCTCTCAGAAAAGAACACAACATTGAAAAAGGGAGAAAGATTATTGAAACAGTCAAGTATAGAAAATAGATCTTCTGTCATAAAGATCTTGACAGTAAATGTTGAAGCAGTAGAAATCACAAATAGTATTGGTTTTTATGTTATACATTCTGAGAATTTTTATAGAGCTCAACTGGATTATAATAAGATAACAATAAAACTCTTCCTAAGATACTGTGTATGTTGTAACTTTGCTTTTGTATGAGTAGTAAAACAAATCTCTCTTGCTCACTCTAACTGGCTCTCTCCACAAACACACACGCAAGCACATTTTTGCAATACAGAAATATATTTTACCTATTTTCTTTCTAAATTTTGCCAACTCTAAAGTTTTGAAATATAGTGACCCATCTTTAAGATACAGATTATCATAATGAGAGTATTAGATGATTTCATTGTCTTTAACTGTAGATAACCACAACAGTGCAAAGCATTTTACATTACGTGACAGTATAAAGCTGTTTATATTCAAGTTCTTAAGCTATGGAACTGAAGATATAAAGAATATAAAATAATACAAACATAGAAATCTGTTTTAATAAATTACTTTGCCTTTATAAAGTATGAAAAACACCTATGTTTGACCAAAAAAATTTTCCCTTTAAACTCTGTAATGTTTTTTAGATAATGTTATCTTCTATTTCATGACATAGCTCAAGAAATCTACAAATTGATTGATTTCATTGAACATTAGGCTGTAGTGATACATATTTCACATATTTCATTTTTTTCTTACTTATTTTGTATTTTATTTTATTTCTTTTTTTATACTTTAAGTTTTAGGGTGCATGTGCACAACGTGCAGGTTAGTTACATATGTATACATGTGCCATGTTGGTGTGCTGCACTCATTAACTCGTCATTTAACATTAGGTATATCTCCTAATGCTATCCCTCCCCCCTCCCCCCGTCCCACAACAGGCCCCGCTGTGTGATGTTCCCCTTCCTGTGTTCATGTGTTCTCACTGTTCAATTCCCACCTATGAGTGAGAACATGGGGTGTTTGGTTTTTTGTCCTTGTGATAGTTTGCTGAGAATGATGGTTTCCAGCTTCATCCATGTCCCTACAAAGGACATGAACTCATCATTTTTTATGGCTACATACTATTCCATGGTGTATATGTGCCACATTTTCTTAATCCAGTCTATCATTGTTGGACATTTGGGTTGGTTCCAAGTCTTTGCTATTGTGAATAGTGCTGCAATAAACATACGTGTGCATGTGTCTTTATAGCAGCATGTTTTATAATCCTTTGGGTATATATCCAGTAGTGGGATGGCTGGGTCAAATGGTATTTCTAGTTCTAGATCCCTGAGGAATCACCACACGTAATCCAGCATATAAACAGAACCAACAACAAAAACCACATGATTATCTCAATAGATGCAGAAAAGGCCTTCTTTGACAAAATTCAACAACCCTTCATGCTAAAAACTCTCAATAAATTAGGTATTGATGGGACATATCTCAAAATAATAAGAGCTATCTATGACAAACCCACACCCAATACCATACTGAATGGGCAAAAACTGGAAGCATTCCCTTTGAAAACCGGCACAAGACAGGGATGCCCTCTCTCACCACTCCTATTCAGTGTAGTGTTGGAAGTTCTGGCCAGGGCAATCAGGCAAGAGAAGGAAATAACGGGTATTCAATTAGGAAAAGAGGAAGTCAAAATGTCCCTGTTTGCAGATGACATGATTGTATATCTAGAAAACTCCATTGTCTCAGCCCAAAATCTCCTTAAGCTGATAAGCAACTTCAGCAAAGTCTCAGGATACAAAATCAATGTGCAAAAATCACATATTTCATTTTTGTTCATTCATACAAACTTGAAAACATTTATTCACAGTGGTTGATATGTGGAATGTAAAAATATCTATTTCATTTAAATATTTCATGTAAACATTCTACTTTTACTTGAAATTACACAGAAAGCATTCAGATTAGAACCCCTTTAATATAAAGTAAAGATTCTCAGACTGTTCAGTAACAAGAACCTTTAATCATTCAAGGAATATTCATGAATCATAAGCCTTTTCCAAGCATTTTTCTATAGACTTTGACTATATAAATATGGGCAAAACAATATTTCTTTCTTCACAGAGGTTCTATGGTAGGCAGCAGCAGGAAAAAAGAACAGTAAATAAATAATCACCAATCTAAATAGGAAAATATAAGGCAAGTGATGATACTTGAATAAATGTTGAAAAAAATGTGGGAGAAAGTATAGACAGTGTAGATAACTTGATCCAGGAAGACGTGTTTGGAAAATGTCCCATCTAAATAAAAACAGAAGGAAACAAAGGAACTATCTACATGGCTTTCTGGGAGAAGAGTATTTTAGTTCATGGAAAGAACGTGTGTAAATGCTTTAAGGCAGGCCAAGGCAAGCTTGGAGCCTTGGATCTATAATGAGACCGGTATGGTTGAAGAAAGAGGAAGAGTAATCATAGATGATATCAGAGACGCAGAAAGGGACCGAGAATAGCCTAAAAGCCTTCATAAAACTTGGGATTTTATTCTGCGTGAGGTGGGAAGCCATGCAGGGCTTGAAACAGTGGGATAACATAATTGATTCATATTTTTAAAGAATCATTGTGGTTTATAGAAAGAAGAAAACCCGCAAGCATAGAAGCAGGAGACATGTTAGACTGTCTTTTTAAGACAAGGTTAGGAATTACTGTGGCTCTAATTGGATTTGGAGCAGTGGAGATCGTGAGAATGTTTGGATTCTGCATCTATTTGAAAGGTAATGCTGAAAGGATTTGCTAATGAATTGGTTAGAGTGTGAGAGAAAGAAAGCAGTCAGGAATGACATCAAGGTCAAAATTACCTAAACATTGTTTTCCTCCTCACAGCAAGTTGATATTAATGCTGAGAATTACTTGTCCTGACATACTGAGATTTACTGACACATGGGATGAGTACACTCTGTTGTATTTTTCAAAGGTAATTAATATCAAAGAGACAATTGATAGACTAATAGAAATACATGACACTTTTTTATTTTTTACCATTCAGCATGTGCGCAAAAAATTTTAACACGAGTTAAACTGATTTTTTATTTATTTATTTTTTTTATGGTTCATAAACAAATTTATTATACAACAGATATGGGAGAATGCATATTATAATCTCAAATTGCTAGGAAGACCTTCTAACTAACTTTATATTTCAACATTCATTTGATAGTGTTGATGGGAATCACTGATTATTATTTATGCAGTCAGAAATATATATATATATAAACTTATCATAAATGCATGTTAAACATAAAGTTTCTCCCTTGTCTATACCGTAAGAAAGTTTGAAACAGAACAAGAAGAGGCCTGACTTCATACAGGCATTCCTGATCCTGCAATAACCACAGGGCTATCATCTTGCACCTATGTTATCACTGAAGGACACAAACTGTTTCTGGAAGTATACCTCTACAATTTAAATGGTAAGTCATTCTAAAGATGCTTCTTGAGCTCAGGAAGTGTTTGATCAACAGGAACTCTGAGAACTTGAAAACTTTGAACAAGATTTTCTTTCTTTAAATAAATCTAATAGAGAAAAAAATATTCCTTCCAAGTAAAATAGTTTGTTTATATAGAGGACACCAGCTATCTGGACACCAGATTAACTTATAAATAGTTATATCTATGATGATATTTGTATGTATGCATTTCATTCCTGATGCTCACAAACATGGTATTTATTGATACTGTCTACTGCATGAAAATCTGTGATTAGTGGTGCCTCTCCAGTGGGGATGGAAAAGGGAGATAATATTTGTACTGGGGATATATAAATTATGTAAATGTATAGAATACAAGATGGAGAATTGTAGAGAGTAAAGACACATGTTAAACAACAAATGTAATTGTAAAATTAGCAAATGTTAAGGAAAGTACATATCTACTGAGAGCAGGAACTTTTTTCTCTCCACTGCCATTTTTTCAGAACTTCAAAGAGTACCTAACACTCTAAATCTCTTAATAATCATTTGTACAATTAATTAATTATGACATAAAACTAGAAAATGCGAAATATTTATGTATCTTTCTAAGGCTTTCTTGAGTCAGGACAAATTCAAAAAATTTCTGCCCAGAGCCTTGCATTTATAGAATATGCCGTCATACTTAGGTGATCAAGTAGTAATACAATATGATGAGCAAATTTTATTTGAAAGATTTATAAGGAGTAATAGAAATGACGAAGCAGAAGAAGGACATATATGATCTGTGACCTTTAGGAATTATAATCTAGTTGAGGAAAGACCCATGTAGCAGGGATAACTTAGTTCATGGCATTCTAGTTTTCCTGTATCAAATCCCCAAATATGGCATTCATTTAGCTGTGACTTTATTTATTGCTTTATAACTTCCTCTTTCACATGAATGAGCACTCCATAGAGTAATTAAGCAGAACTTCTTGTTGAAAATTTGATATAAATGACCACTGAAAAAAAAAAGAGTTCTTAATAGAGAGAAGTGAAAATGAATTCTAGAGGAAAATATAAACAGATGCACAATAATAAGAATGTGATGTACCCAGAAAACCGTGAGTTATCTGTTTTGAGGGGAGTAAGATATCTCTTCAAATATATGAAGAATAAGAATAGAAAGGGTCATTCAGGCTAGACTTTAGAAAACTATCAATGTCTGAAAAAGAAGGTTGGGCCTTGGATCATAAGCAGGGTCACAAACTGAAGGGTTTTAAAAAGTGAGAGACATGATCAAGGTTGTATTTCTAAAAGTGATTCTGATGTGGATGGTTTTGATTGATTATAAAGGCAGGTCTTCAAATGTTGAAACAGCAGGAGCCCATTGAGCAAATCCAGTAGTCAGTTCATAAAATCCTGAGTAGGGATAGAAATGAGAATAAAAGGAATTTTGGTGGCTCAAATTGAAGGGAAAAACAAATAAAGAAGTGCTGGAAGTTACATCAAGATTTAGAAGTGCTGGTTGGAAATAACATTAATAAAGATAAGAAAATTAGGAGTCATGTGTGCACATGTGTGTGTGCTTGTATCATCTCTCCATAGAGTGAAGGTGAAAATATAATTGTCTTCAAAAACATTTAAGAGAATATATTTCCAAATGGTTATATAGATTAATGACAGATCTGACCAATGGCCAATAGAACAATGGGACAAAAATCGAACTGTCTCAGATGGTAATTAACTTAGTTTAAGAGTAGGTGACATTGGCTAAAAACCAAAATGCTGAAAGTCAGAGAAATGGAATAGGCATATAAATCTAGAATAGAGAGAAACATGTCAAGCAAGGACTGACCCATGTTAGATACTAACATGGGAGAAGTTGAGAATGTGCTGAGTTAAAAGGTGTGAAAATTTATGTAGAAGGAAATAAAAGTAGAACCTAAAATAGCAAAAAAAAAAAAAAAAAAAAAATTCATAGGTGATATGGTTTGACTCCATGTCCTCACCCAAAATCTTCTCTTGAATTATAATAATCTCCACATGTCAAGGATGGGACCAGGTGGAGATAATTGAATCACGGGGGTGGTTTCCCCCATGCTGTTCTCATGATAGTGAGTGAGTTCCCAAGAGATCTGATGGCCCTATAAGAGGGTTCCCTATTTGCTCGACACTCATTCTCTCTCCTGTCTCAGAGACAACTGTATGTTGTATTTTCCCTAGCAAAGGGCTAATTTATAGAGGGGAACAACACGTGCTAGAGCCTTTTTGAGGGTGAAGGGTGGGAGGAGTGTGAGGATCAGGAAAAATAACTAATGGGTACAAGACTTAATAACTGGGTGGTAAAATAATCCGTGTAACAAACCCTCTGATACAAGTTTACCTATTTAACAAAACTGCACTTGTACCCCTGAACTTAAATAAAAGTTATAAAAAAGGTAGTACTAAAATTTCTAAATAGAATAACAAGATTCTGAGTGACATTTGATGAGGAAGGAGTAATGTGATTTGATGAGGCAGGTCTTGAATGAAAACATATTTAAGGCATAGATTTCTGAATTGATTGAGAAAATAAAACAATTTGCATTTCAAATTCATTCTTCTCGCTAAAAGTGTCTTGGTCTAACTACATTATATTTATTTTTCTATCATTAATTATTTTGGTTTTCAAACCCAGTACAACTTTCTATCTGCAAGTGACCCTTAGAAAATGGGTTTGAATTGTGTGTGTCCACTAATACATGGATTTTTTTTCCAATAAAGGTTACAAGTGTGCCTGCTCTCCTGCCTCTCCTTCAGCGCCTCCACCTCTCCTGCCTCTGACACTCCTGAGACAGCAAGACCAACTCCTTCTCCTCCTCCTCCTCTTCAGTTTACAAAACATGAAGACAAGAAGGATGAAGACCTTTATGATGATTTACTTTTAAGTAGTAAATATATTTTATCTTATGATTTTCTTTATAACATTTGCTTTTCTTTAGCTTTATTTATTGTAAAAATAAAGTTTATAATATATATAATATACAAAAAATATGTTGATTGACTGTTTAAGTTTTCAGTATGGCTTCCCGTCAACACTAGGCTGTTATTAGTTACGTTTTTAAGGAGTCAAAAGTTATGCTTACATTTTCAACTGTGCAGGGGGTTGGTACTCCTAATGCTTTGCATTATTCAAGAGTCAACTGTATTTCCTTTAAGGTAATTAACCATATTTCAACATGGTTAGTCATATTAGCTATTCTTCTTTTTGATTTTTTGTACATTAATTGTAAAGATATTCACTTACACATAATAGTTGCTCAGTGAATGGCCGAATGACTCAAGGAATGATTGCATGAATTAAAGATAGCCAATATATCTTCTTATGAACTTTGTTGGATCAAAGTTGAAGATTATAATTGCTGATGTTTTAACATTCTCAAAAATCTTGTGAGAATTATAACAGCGTTGTTATAAATTTTTATTTCAAATGCTCTTTTAACAAATGTGTTCCCTCTGATTCCTAAAACAGCCTTGCTGGGAACAAGAGTAAATTTTACTGTTCCTAGTTTATAGGTAAGTTAATTAAAGCTCCTTGGAAAAGTTCCTTGACAGTGTCAAAGGCTAAAACCTGGACGGACCTAATGATATAGAGCATTCTTCACTTCCAGTTTTGCTAGCATTCACCAGACCATGATTATTTCATGCAACGGAAACATTGAACTGGACAATACTCTTAAATTTCACTTATTCTGAAAGGCATTTACTCATCCCAGCATTCCCTAAATTCAAAGGAGAACTTGAATAACAACCTGGAAGACTCAACTACCTGACAGTTGCAGAGCTGACAATGATTTGGCTAGCTTTCAGCAGACACTTCTCTTTAAGTGTTACTTCACTGAACAAGACACTATATGATAATGCTATTTCACTGACCTTCCCCTGCTTCCTGCCATAGGCTTAAATTATCTGCGATTTTTGTGGAAACAGTGCAAACCTCTGTGGATAAGAGCTGAAAACGAATATAATTTAATGAAAACCAGTGATAACTTGAGGAAAATTGGTTAAAAAAAAGTCCGACGTTTTCAACTTAATTACTTAAATGCAAGAATGAAAATGTTTTCAGATATCTTTTGTTTTGATGTGAATAAATAAATCAATTTAAAATTTAAGTTTTAACAAGTAAATGGTTAGACCATCTTATATCCTGTTTAATATGTTATTTTAATGCCAGAGTTCAGCTTAAGAATCATGTAGAGCTATCAATACTGGTGTTCTAAAGTTTACCTTTCAGCCGGGTGCAGTAGCTCATGCTTGTAAGCCCAGCACTTTGGGAGGCTGAGGCAGGAGGATCATTTGAGGCCAGGAGACTAGCCTGGGCCACGTAGTGACACTCCATCTCTACAAAAACAAAACAAAACAAAACAAAAATAAAATAAAATAAAAACAGAGAGAACTCAGATCTACATCAAAAAGGAAGAGTATTTGAAAAGAAATGAAGGTAAAATAAAATTTAAAAATTTTTTAAATGAAATTAACCTTTTACTGACTTTGATTTAGGAGAAGATTATAGTTCTTCATTAGCAATTGTAAGACAGAGGCAATAGTTTATGTTGGTGAGGAAAACATAAAATTCTGATTTTTACTCTGAAGATTATTATGGGATTCTCTCTTTCACCTTGCCTCATATTTTCTCTGCCTGTCTCCATCTCTCTCTCTCTCTCTCTCTCTGTCTCTCAAATGCAGTATTCCTGTTAATTGTGAAGTACCTACAGATACATATTCTCTCTAGGCACACATCTGTAAATATAATTTATTTGTTGAATAAAGAAACACATCTCCAAATACATATAGTATTATAACATGTAATTTTAGACTCAAGTATGTAAAGCATTTTTCTTAATTTAAAATTGGAATCATTTTCAAAGTTAGATTTTAAATATACAGATTGTCCAAATTCAAAGAAATAGCACTCATTCATTTTTAAACTTGGGATTTTTGCTGATAATTCATTTGTTTATTAAAATATGTTCATTTAGCTTGATGATCTAATTACCCTCATAATGAAAAGAACATTTAAACTCAGCAAATAAGAGGATATTTTTAAACAACTCCAATTTTTGAATTACCTTGCATACATTTTTTTTGTATGCGAGAGGAAGTCACACGGCACATCCTATTTTTGTTGCCACAGCATATTTTGTAAATACTTGTTACAGCAAATTGATGTCTTACAACACTGAAGTTAGCATTGAAATACTGATGAGAGTTAATGCTAGTAATCAAGTCCTGATATTACTCACCCAGCACTTCCATACCTGGAGCACTATTATTATTTATTGAGACATATTTTGGTTCAGTATTAGAACATTTTGGCCCTAGGTATGTTATGGAATATTTAGATTAAACCCAAAACCAATAGTTGATAAAATTTTTAAAAAGTCATATGTCATTTTTTCCTAGCATTAAAATAATTTAAAGGCTACAAGATTGCTGTAAAATAAAACAACTATTTAATATTTTAAGTACATTGAAAATAACAGAGGTCTACTTACAGCCTTGAGAATTTGCCTTTTTGTGGGGAAAAAAAAAAAAGCCCCACAAAACAGAATTTAGCTAACTTGTGCCTACCTCAAAATAGGTGAACTCTCAGCTTGGTTAAAATAATGTATAATTAATATTTCTTTGTTTTCATTGCTTGTTAATTTAGGTTATTAAATGTCTGCTATTCATTAAATTCTAGGTCATTCAAGGTCATTTCAAACTGAAACCCCTTTAGAAAAATCCTGCTTAATTTTTATTTTCTTATAATTCTAACTTTTATTTTACATTCAGGGGATACATGTGTGGATTTGTTATATGGGCATATTACGTGATGCTGAGATTTGGGATACAATTGATCTTGTCACCCACATAGTGAGCATAGTACCAAATAAGTAGTTTTTCAGTCCTCCCTTCCCTTCCCTCCACCCCTCCTTTAGAGTTCCTAGTGTTTATCCTTCCCCTCTTTGTATTCCTGTGTACCTAGTGATTAGCTTCCACTTATAAATGAGAACATGCAATATTTGGTTTTCTGCTTGATTTTATTCTTAAGCTTTATAGTCAGTATGTCCCGCCCTTACAAAACCAGTACTTTACCTTAGTTCTTCAGTAAATATGAGAACCACTCATAACATGCAACAACAGAGAAGGGAAGCTTTAATATCATTTATGGATTTTTATTTTTCTATCATTAATTTTTTTCTCTGATAGACTGATTTTTCTTTATCCTCTTATTTTTTAAGCTAAATATATTAACGTACTTTCAAAGTGGATAGACATACATTTATAACATATATATTAACATTCATATTGTAACTTTGTCTATTTACTTGTTAAATTTATGTAATATTAAGTAGGTAACTACAAGTCTGCTTATACAAGTCATGTCTTTAAAGTAAGTCATTTTTCTTTAATGTAATTTTATTAGTCAATTAAATACTTAAACATTATACTTTTACAAATATAATTGTAATTATGAAGCTTCTGTGTATATATATAATGATGCCTTATTTTTGTATTGTATTTTATTTATAAGTAACTATCCTAAATATCTGATTTCTGTAAGCCATGTTTCTGAAATGCATCGCTTAGTTAAGTCACTCTGCCAGACCTAGAGGATGATTACTAAATAAACATTTTTAGAGTATTGCTTAGAAATTACAAACTTCCCCAACCCACTTTGCTACTTTTGTACTACCTACCATATTCTCTGCAACTCACCTGTTAAGATTTAATTTATTACTATAAAGGTATCTATTCATGGTTTTTCGTTTCAACACAATATACGTAGTTATTTTGAGTGTATTTCTGAGAATGTTCTCATCCATTCTGCTCATGGATGAAAATATCCTATTAGTATGGTATATAAAGTGATGTGTTGACAACGGTGGTGGAATATTTCGCAAGGAGGAGGAGAATATGGAAAACATAAGAATGGGGAAGAGGAACTAGTCTTATATCCACCTTAAAGATCATAGGCATTTTAGGTAAAATGTAATCTTCTTAGCTTGACATCAATAGCCTTTGATAATAATTTCCCATATAACTTTTCAGCCATAACTATGTTTTCTATTTTGTCCCTGCACTCAACATACATGTAATTCAAACTGAAGATAATTATTAAAATCCCCATGCCTTTTACAGCTTTCTTGATTTTTGGAAAGGACCTTTCCTCAGTCCATTATATTCTTTTCATCTCCAGCTAGTGCATTTCCATTCATCTTTCAGTATCCAATTCAAATGCCAACTCTGTGACACCTTTTTGTATTCCTACAGACAAAAATAATTGTGTTTCTTCTGACCTCTCCTTGTGTATTTCATGGAATATGGCAAAGTACTTAATTCCACTGAATTGTAGCTACTGTCTTGCTGTCTTACCAACTAAAACAAGGACATTTTGGGGAATATAAGAATTTAAATTGAATAGTAACCACAAGATAAAAACTCTGGGCATTGCATGATCTTCCTTTTAACTAATTAGAGGACAAGTATATTGATGAAAAATCATTATATAGAATTTGATAAGACTTTCTTCTAATATTAATTTTTGTTTTATGATTTTTCTTCTGTTTCATAAAATTTTGACAGAAATATATTTCTTATAAATTGCCTTCTTTGTAACTCCCCACTTTTGTTCCTAGAGCAACATGCTGTCCTGGCTAGCTAAAGTGTTTCTGAATGCAAGAAAATTTTCAAAAAGGGAGTTTGAAATTTAACTCCACAAACTACTATCTGGACTGGAATGCTACATTAAATGTATTATAATTTTGTATTGATTTATAGGGATGGGGAATGAAAAGGATCCAAGGCCATATGTTGATATTCTTTTGATATGTTAAGAAATAATTTTCTATTTCTTCTTAAATGTTTTTAGAGGTTACTTGGTACAGTGGTCAATAAAACCTTGAAATGTTGATGTTTAAGAGCTGTTGATTGCTGGCAGCAAAGAAGTCCAACTGTGCTGGCACCCGAGATAGCGTCTCCACATTTTCTTCCAGGATCATCACCTT
The DNA here is from genome assembly GCF_009828535.3 of Hylobates moloch. Lineage (NCBI taxonomy): Eukaryota > Metazoa > Chordata > Mammalia > Primates > Hylobatidae > Hylobates > Hylobates moloch. The sequence goes on from NW_026652306.1 coordinate 1,093,854, forward strand.
TGTTCTAAATAGCTCCCACATAGTGTGAGCAGAAGTCACATGTTTTAGATTTTCTGCCTTGGCACCCAGGAAACCAATATGATTGAGTAAACATATTAAACTTCCTTTGCATTTCCAGCCTGAACAGATGTTAAGTACGAGCTGATTCACCTACATTCAACCCGACATCCACATCCACAGACTGTTTCATTTCCCTTTTTCAATTTACATAGAAGCATAGATTCTTGCTGGCATATATAAATGCGCCATTTAAGGCAATCAAAAATGGTTCCACATCTCACTTGATTTCCACAATTGTTGCTGTGACGATGGACTACTGAGGAGAGAAACTTAATTTCTCTGGCAGATCTTCCCACGTTTAAGCAACATGTTCATGGAGAGCCAATATTCAGTAATTACAGCACAATTCCTCACAATTTCACAATTCGCTAAAAGTATGCATTTTCACAATGTAAAGCTGATTTTCCTTTAACCAAATAAAACATGAAAAGATAGCTGCAAGCAATGGGCAATCTAGATCATTAGATGATTGATGTAAAATTAGAGGACATTGAGACTGGAATAGATTGCAAACATCAGGGAGCTCAGAAAACTTGTAAACTCTACATTTTGAGGAAATATGTTGTTGATGCTTTTGCAGCTCTATGTAGCAACCTAACAAATAAAGGCTTAAAATAATTTATCTACGAGTTACTTTGTCATTATTTGCAACTATTTCACATCATACAGCTTCTCTAGGAAGTCCTCAGCTTATTCACCAAAATAGAATTTCTAGTTATAATTCCATTCCTCTGTTCATACTATTTCTCTTGCCTATGAGACAAAGAATCAAAACCAAGTAATCAAAAATGTAGAATATTGTAGTGGTTATGTTTAATTTTCTAATGTTGTGAATGCTATCTAATCAAGTGAATTATACGATTTAGCAGTCCCTATGATTAAGTAAAAAGTTACAGAAGTAATATACCAAGTCTATACATTGTAAGTAATCATATATTCCAAATATTATTTTTATGGTAATGAAAGGTACTGTGTATTGAGCACTTAAATATGCAAAAGCATGATGCTAATCTCTTTAGCTATTTCAACAATAAACTATGTAGGTACTGTAACCTACATTCTTTTTGAAGCACAGGTAGTTATAATATGGGTATTCACATTCCGTATTCTTTATAGTAGGGGAAGGTTAAAGAATGAGGCAGAGAGAGACACACACACACAGAGATGTGGAATGTACATGAGAAATATTCAATCTGATAAATTATATAATATATCTTCACCTAACATATAGTATTATGACAGCAAGGGACTGGCAGATAAAAGGAGCATTTCTATTTAAGTGACAGTGAAACACTGAATTTTAAAATGGTATAGGCTTGTTAGGTCAAAAAAGAGAAATCTAAGCTCAAGTGAGGAAATAGCATGTAGAATTTGACAAAGTTATAAAATGTATAATTTTATTTCATGTCAGGAAATACAAAAAAAAAAAAAGAAAAGAAAAGAGAATCGGAAGATTCAAAAGTACAACAGACCAAAGGAACAGGCTTGTGGGTGGTTAAAAAAGAATACTCCACCTGGTTTGTGGGCACAGATCAGTGAAAAATTTTACCTGGATGATAGATGTGAGAGGATTAAGAACACTTGACAAATGTAACCTGAACTTTCCTATTTCTCCTAGCCCTCCTGCAATTAACTAGGACCATGAAACAAGCCATAGCCAAACAGCTGTGAGTAGAAATCATGTGTGTCCCTTTGGGTCAGTAGAAAACCCTCCAGCATTCTGTTCCTCTGCCAGGGCAATGAGGAGACTTTGTGTTGAGACTGTGGAACCAGAAAACAAAAGCAAGCTCAATGAATTCCTGTGTAGCAGCCAAATTTCCCGAAACTCACCCAGACTACAGTGACTTTGGGAAAGCAAGAAATAAAATGTTTGATTGCTACATCTGCAATGCCAAAACTATCTTGATTAGTACAAATTATCAGAAAGTAGGAGAAACAAGAACACGAGAGTTCTGGCACCATTGTCATTGGTTGTGAAGCAGAACATTATCTGTAACATGCCATCCTGCATGGTAGTGAGGGTTTGTTATATTTGCCAATGTTTAGAGCCACAGTAGTGTATTTACATGGGTTCAGTTGGATTAACCAGTACATATTTATTTTCTTTAGATGGATTTAATTTAAGTAACAAGCCTACCAGTGTCATTAAACAAATGGACAAAATGAGCAATGGAACATTTTATGCTTCTTATTGAAAAATGAACAAAGATTATTCTAGTAAAGAAAGCTCCGAGTGTAATACAATGTCAAGATTGAAGTGGTTCTCTCCTACCATTTAATGGATGAGTTCTAGAAAAGGCAAGTGCTGTAAACAAAACACTGTTTCCATGGCAACACATACTTCAGCTTTTAGCCTTTCATCACGCAAAAAGAATTTTAAAACATTTTTTATTTTCATAGTTTGTAATAATAATGGTGACCTCTACATCCAGTATTTTCTGGAAGCTAGTAACTGGCAATGCCTCACGCTTTATACTTTTTGGCCAATCTTCTAGGAGAGCTTTACCCAGGTTTCTCATTACTTATAAAAATTCAGTTCATTTTCCAAGGGCAGATACTTAAAGACAAAATTAGCCCAGCCATACATTTTGAAATGCATATTTTAGAAATAAATATTTTAAGTGACAGATATACCTCTCTCTGAGTCAAACTATTGTATATGCACATATGCTGTGTGTTTGTGTGGGCATATGAAGACATATATATGATTGTGTATGTGTATATGTAAATTATTTCTTAATAAAATTTCTAGAAGTGATAGTATAAATAGCCAGTGATAAAGCGTGATAAAGTATAAATGTAAGAAATAATATTGTGTTTCTATTGACACACAGCATTATTACTATGAAATTTGCAGATTAAACAAAGCAAGTGAATTATTTTATGGTTTGTGTTGGTTAGGAATTTGGAATGGGATTTAGCTGACTCTTCTGCTTCAGAGTCTTACAAGGCTGCAATCAAGGTAGCAGCCAAGACTATGGTCTTACCTGAATCTCAGCTGGGGAAGAATCCTCTTCCACATTCACATGGTTCCTTACAGTATTTATCAAGTACCTGGAAGGCTATTGCCCTGAGGGCCTCAGCTTCCTGCAGCTATAGCTGTTAGCTGATGGCCACACTCAACTCTGTAAGCTGTGATCCTCTCCATGTAGCAGCACAACACATGACAATTTATTTCTTCGAAGCCAATGACAGAGAGTCTCCCAGCAAGACCGGTTACAATCTCATGTAATGTAATCATGTTCACATAATCACATGGTCTCATATTTGCCATTTGCTACTGTTAGAGGTAACTCAGTTCCTGCCCACACTTAAGAGCACAAAGGTGTTATTGCCAGAAGGTAGGGATTATAGGAGCCACACTGGAGCCTTACACCGCAGAGATTTTCACCTAAGTCCACATGATTAGAAATTATAGGAAGACAATTTTGTGGATCTCAAAAAATAAATTTTTGCTTATTCAGCATCATAAAATGTAAGTAACTGCTATGTGGCAATTAGAGATTTTATAAAATTGTGTTACAATTACTATTTATTCCCTTTCTCAAGGAAGCAATTTATAAAAATTTCACTATGTACCCAAAATAACTCTTTTTGTATTATTAATTTTTACCTGAGACTATACATTTTTAGAGGTATAAGAAAAGAAATATAGACACACCAATAACCAAAAAGTTCTAGATTCAGATCCTGGCATAATTATTTTCGAAGCTTGTAAAACCTTTTGTAAAGACATAATATACCTGATTATTAGTTTTATTATCTATAAAATAAATATAACATGTGCTTGGTATGCTTATTATGGATTTTAAATATAAGATTTGAAAAGGCCTGCTTTATAGTAGCATCTACTTCAATGACTGATATATTATTGATACAATACTTAATTTATATGTATAAAATAATATTTAAATTCACATATTATTAAATTTTCATATACTCATTTGGAAACTGTTTCCTGTTTGGTTAATAATTATTTGAATTTCTTATACTAGGTTAAAGCCATACCCCAACCTATCAGAAATATTTAATTTCTGCTAGGGAAAGATACAAAGTAATAATATAATCAGAATTACATGTCTATATACTATGCTCAGAAGGAATACATCTCACAGAAATGGCAAAACGATTCTGCCACAGCTGTAAAATTATGTACAGTTTATCTGATTTGACTTTCTTGTGCCATGAAGTAAGAACTTGCAGAAAATATTAATTAAAATGCACATAAAGTGTTTTGCTCATGAAAAGAGAAAGTTGTATCTTGACATCATCCAGCTCTGGTTAGGATGCTGGATTCCCTGGAGTAGATGTGGGATTCTGCTTCAGTTGAAAACATACCTGAGCCTGTCTACTTAAGGAATTACTAAATATAGAGTTTGGAAGTCAGGCTTTTCTGAACTACAGATCACTATGGCAGCTCTATAACTATATCATGGTTCCATAAGTCAGAGCAGTGTCATTTTCAACATTCTCGTATCTCATTTTAGGGGGATACTCTATGTCGACTACTGATAAAACTGCTGATACATTAGTTCTTTTCTGCTTCTGTACACCAGGGACAGCAAATGCTCCTCCAGGTTCATCTTTACTAAGTTGGGAGTGGTTGTGAAGGATGGCTATGACAACAAATTGGAGGTCCGAAGGAGAGCACACCAGCATCAACTCACTCTGCCTGCCGCAGGGAATGATGGCGGCCCATATGCTACAGATCTAACAAATGGCCTCCAAGCATGGTGACAGCTGTTTGTGCGGACTCTGGAATAAAAAATTACAACTTCCTCATGCTTTCTATTAATCTGACACTTGAAATGTACTATGGACTGAATCGTGCCCACCTTCCCCAATTCATATATTGAAGTCCTAACTCCCAACGTGACTGACTGCATCAAAATGGATCTTGGTACAGAGAAGGGAATGCTGCTGTAACAGATACTTAAAATGTGGAAGCAGTTTTGGCACTGGCTAATAAGAGAGGGCAGTAAGAGTTTTGAGGTGCATGCTAGAGAAAACCCACATTGCCAAGGAGGGACTGTTCATGGACATTGGCTATGAATGGTGATTCTGATGAGGGCTCAGAAAGAAGAGGAGATAGAGAAAAAGCCTGCAACTTCTTAATGAAAACATGCATAATCACGAATATAATTTTGGTATAAACATTATATTAAAGGTCATTCTTGTGATGTCTCAGACAAAAATAGGAACAGATTATTGAAAATTGGAGAAAAGGTAATCCTTATTATAAAGTTGCAAAGAACTTGACTAAAAATGTGTTCTAGTGTTTTGCGAAAAATCAATGAACAATGAAATTAGATAGGTAGTTGAGGAGATTTCAAAGCAAAATGTGATGATGTGGCCTGAATACTTCTAACGGCTTATAGTTAAATGTTAGAAGAGAGAGATTAATTGAGGAAGGTATTGTTAAGGGAAAAATAATCAAATGTAGAAAGATGTAGAAAATTCTCAACCTGAGTGTGTTGCAAAAAAAATGAGAAGAGCGTATTCTAAGAGAATACCAAAGGTATAGCTAGACTGTCACTTGATAAAGAGATTATGGAATAATATAGGGAAAAACACTGCCAGTTTGAATGGACGGGGATGGAGGTAAGATAAAGTGAAGGAAGCCTGAGGGTCTTCTCAGATTCTACAGGACAGGACAACAGAGTTATTTGGCAGTAAACATACACTGTTTTTCAAGACAAGGGAAAAATAACACTGTAGGCAATTTAGAATTATCAGGGTCACCAGCTTAGTTTCAACTGGCCAGATGGCCTCTGCCAGCAGAGCCTTGGGAGGAAGATCTGAGCCTGGCAAAAATCCCACTTAGGGCCTTGGGGGCAGAGTCGCCACCCCAATCAGTCCAGAAGGTGAGTCATTGAGCCAGAGGGAATTATTATTGAACCTTAAGATCTAATGAAATTTACTTTGCCTGCTTTTGGACTTGCTTGGGAGCTGCTACTCCTTTCTCCATTTCTATTTCTCCCTTTTGGAATGCGAATGTTTGTCCTATGCCTGTCCCACATACTACAAAAGTTAGGTGGTATTTTGGAGCCACATAACTTTTCTAGTTTCACAGGTCTGCAGCTTGAGAGAAATTTTGTTCCATGATGAATCATACCTAAGGTCTCACTCATACCTGATTTAGATGATATTTAGATGAGACTTTACACTTTAGAGCTGATGCTGGAATGAATTGGGATGTGGAAGACTGTTGGAAAAGGTGAATATGTTTTGCATGTGAAAAGAATATGAATTTTGGGAGACCAAGAGTGAAATACCATATACTGGTTTGTGTCTACAATTCATAGATTGAATCCCTAATACTCAATGTGACTGCATTTGGAAATAAAGTCTTTAAGAGGCAATTAAAGTTAAATAGGTCGTAAGTATGGGCCCTAATTCAAAAGAATTGGTGTCCTTATTAGAAGAGATACCAGAGAGCTCTCTTTTCCCATGCATGCACAAATAAGAGGTCATTTGACCACACCAGCAAGATAATGACTACTGAGAAGCTAAGAGATGAGGCCACTGTACCTTGTCAGTGTTTGGTCTTAAACTTCTCAGCCTCCAGAACTGTGTGAAACACACTTCTATGGTTTAAGCCATCCAGTTTATGGCATTCTTGTTATGACAACCTGATTTGTCCAAAAAATGCATCTTGCTAAGTTAAGAAGCCAATCGGACAAGGGTTACATACTCTGTGATTCCAACTCTATTATGTTCTGGAAAAGGCCAAACCAGGAGATAGTGGATGCCATGAACCCCTGTATTCCACCTGTTGATCCCTCTTCCTCCCCTCCTATGTCCTTGGTAACCACTGATTGGCAGTCAAACTATTCTGTGCAAATGTATAATGGCATGTATATAGTTAAATATCGTCAACACATGCCATTATACATTTTTCAAAACCCACAAAATATGCAACCAGAAAGGGGAACCCAAATATATACCAAGGATTTTAGTTAATATTTCAATATTTTCTCATCAATTTGAACAAATATACCATATGTTAGTGGGGTAGATATATGGGAATTTTCTGAACTTTGCACTCAATTCTTCTATAAACCTACAGCTGTTCAAAAAATTAAGTTTGTTAATTTAAAAATAAAAAGTAACTAGATATTATAATTCATTTTTTTCATTTAAACAAGAAACAATTATTGAATCCTTACTGTGTTGCAGGCCCTGTGACTGGTGCAGGGAAACTAATTTACTTCATGAATAGTCATGAATTTGCCCAATGGTAAACCATAGCAAAATATAATTCTAAAACAAAGTTATTTGCTCAAAATTCCAAATTTTAAGTCAAATAATATGTTTTCATTTTAGAACAAGGTCTGTTTTGGTTTGTTTGTTTTTGTTTGTTTGTTTGTTTTTCAAAGCTAAGCTTATGTTGTAAATTAGTCCCTGGTTAAGCTTTAACAGATATTATTTTGGCATTATATTTAATTTGAATAGTAGAAATTCCTTTAAAGGCAATATTACCAAAATGTATTTTTCAATCTCTGTGCCTTTTTGCTCTGCAGATATTTAAAATAAGTTGTTATAATCTAAGAAAAGTAAATCAGAATTGTGCAAACTGTTCAATTAAATCAGAAGTTTTATATCTGCGAATTAGAAACCAAGAAAGATTATATTTCTAAGAACATTTAAGTGTGTATTTTTAAAGAAATAGAATTTTTGTCAGAGTATCAGTAGAAGTATTTTTAAAAGTCATTTCTGAAGGAAACCAGATATAGTTTATATGATAAAACAAAAAAAGCAATTTTAGCTTATTAGTCAATTCTCATTTTCAGAAAAGCAGCAGTAACCTAAAATGTTGAAAAAGAATAAGAAACTTAATCTCTAAAGAAAACGCTGTTTTATATAACTGAAAATGAAAAGGCTGTCTTTGCTTAAAGAGGAAAATGATTCAGCAGTTATTTAGCTTAAGAAATTTTTACAACCTGCATAGTGATATTTTCTAGTGAAAACTGAAAGGGTAGGTAAGTCCTACAGCATCTAAAGTAATACACAAGTCCTATTTTTAAACTAAGAATTGAGTTTAAAATGCTCTGCCTGTACACGTAAATTTGTCACTAGAAAGTGATTCTATGCTGCCAAATGTACATTTGTTTATTTTTAATGATAAACGATGTAAAACTGGCTTCCAAACCATTAAATACTCTCAAGTTCCAAGATTAATTCTGGTTCCTGTGTGTGTGCGTGTGCGTGTGTGTGTGTGTGTGCGTGTGCGTGCGTTTCATTGGCCACCTTAAAATGCTGGTGTATTACTATTTATATACCTGAATTGATAGAGAGGAAGCGTATAGGACACTTTTGTAATATTGACTAAACCTCAAAATAAAGAAGAACCAGTATCAAAATGAAATTGCTCATTTCTAGTCATAATAAACAAATCTAAGCCACAAGCTATTTGTATTCAGAAATGTTCCATATCATTTATTCATTTTTATATACTAATTAAGAAAGTAAATTGCTTTAAATTCTTTAAAATACACATCAAATAAAATGTCAAACTTTAAATAATATCTCTATAGTATATTCTTTCTGAATTTTTTCAAACAGAGCTTAGCTTCTTTTAAAAAAATCACCAATATCTGTATCTGATATAAATATGTGTATGTTTACATCTTTTTCTCTCTAAGTACATTGTGAGTTCCTAAACACAGAACCTGTATTACTTCTGTATTTTAAATGTTTCTTGAAGTATTTCTAACACCTAGAAGGCACTAAAACGTATTTTGTTTTAAAAAAAAAATTGTGCTGAGACGAAATTGGGGTCTGTCAGGCAAATTGAATTATGTGCACTGTGAAGTTACTCTAAATTTGTTGAATGTACTATAGACTTTTAGTGCCTTTCCTAAATTTTAATTGACAGAATACAAAGTAATAGGTTCAATATTAGAAACTTAAAGTATTTACGAATAATTGGGATATTAAAATAAGAAACAAGATATGATTCACTTTCTTCCTTCTGCAAAATGCAGTAAGGTCAGGGTGAGCTATAGCCTCATCAGTGGAACTTGCTAATGGCAGATCTAAGGAAATCTTAGGATATTCTGTCAAGAATTGCTTTGACCTACATAAGTATATTACAACGACCATTGGTGAGATTTTTATAATATTTTAGTCGATTGGATTACTATTCTTTCTTAAGTTTTGAAACAAGGATAGTTTGAGTACAAAATATCAGAAGACCAGAGGATGTTTGTTCATGTGTCTTATGGATGTGATATTTTCTCTGTGAAATTTGAAGATGAAAATCAAGTTCAATGAGAATGATCAGTATCACTAAAATATTACTCAGGGTCTATCTAGATGTGGAAAGTGATACAACTTTTTTCATGGTATTTATTTAAATAGAGTAGACATTGCCTACATAAGCTCTTTTCATGTTGCATAGAGCAGACCCTGCTCCACTTTTTTCCTGTGACAATTCTTGTTTCTTTCATCTATATTGCTGCCTTGGCTGGAAAGTTTTTACCAGTTTAATGCCTTTTCTCCACATTTCAAAATTTTCCATAAATGTTGAGGCAGCGTTACAATTGCAAGGTTCCTATAAATGTATAGCAAATTTAAAACAAAAATGAGAAATATGTAGAGACTCAAGATAATGCATATAGTTCTAAAGAAGCAGTTTAAACCTTTCTCACAAAATAAAACTGCATTTTATTAGTTGGCAAATCTTGATTGCTAAATAATTCTTGGGGGAGAAAATATCTTTTCTGTTTTGCTATTTAATATTATCATTTTGAACTGCAATTTAATGTGAGTTGCTTCAGTTGCTTTTGCACATAGATGGGGAACAAATTTTAAATAAGAAATAACTCATTGAAGTTTTCCATTGCCTAAATACTGTTAATAAGCAACCCTTATATAGATTGTGGCATAGAATACATTTAAAATTTTCATTATTATTTAAAATACCAATAAAATCTGATGTAGATAAAACTAATTATAGTATAAGCAATATTTGTCGGAATTAATTCTCAGTGAGATTGATATCGTGAATCATTGACAATTTAAAGAACTTTAGGAGTTTTCATCTAATAGTTTTTGCCAAAGTTTTAGTTATTTACAATGAATTTTAGGTTGGTTAAGCCAATGATTTACCATGAAACATAAATAATTTTTTGTCTGTTCACAGAAAGCACGCAACTACATAAAAACACACAACCATTACCATGCATACACACACATATGTATATACACACAGCTATCTTCACATACACACAGAGCCTGACATTGCAAACCATTTCTTGTTTTACCCTAAAACGTAAAGTATAATAAAAAAAAAAAAAAAAAGAAAAGTAAATTTTACTTTAAGTTCTGGAATACACGTGTAGAACGTGCAGGTTTGTTACATAGGTATACATGTGCCGTGGTGATTTGCTGCACTCATCAACCGGTCATCTAGGTCTTAATCCCCAAATGCATTAGGTATTTTTCCTAATGCTCTTCCTCTCCTTGCTCTCCACCCTCCTAAAGGCCCCGGTGTATGATGTTCCCCTCCCTTTGTCCATGTGTTCTCATTGTTCGACTTCCACATAGGAGTGAAAACAAGTGGTTTTTGGTTTTCTGTTCCTAGTTTGCTGAGAAATATGGGCAAACCATTTTTTAAAAATTCTTTTTACTTTGTCTTCAACAGTTAGAATATTACTTGGTATATTTTGAATGCTCAATTTTTTTTTAAATTTATTGGTGAATAAATGAAAGGAGGAATAGATAAATAAAGAAACGATTTTATAACAAGAGTTCCCTTTTAATTTAGCTCAGATTTCAAAGTACAAAAATTAAAACAACCAATATTTTTTTCTGGGTTAATTTATATGCCATCAGAAATTAAACAAAATCATTGACTGTCTTCCCATATGACACATATACACATTTAAATAATGGCACTACTTGTTTGACAAATGTTATTAAATTGTTTTTCTTATTTTTCCTATGAGTGATATTAGCTATAAGAACTAATTATATTTCTATATAAAAACTTTCAGTATTCAGAATGTGCTTTAATAGGTACATTATTCAGATTTTGGTAGCAGTGTTTTTTATATTTTAACTGCAAAAAATATATTATTCTTATGAAAAACACGCAGTGTGTTCTATACATATATAATTGTGAGTAAATGACTTTCTAAAAAAACCTAAATGTAATTATATACAATTTAAAAGGAAATTGACATATTAAGGAAAAAGTACATAATTTGCCTATAGCAATTTCTATTGCTATCACAGGCAGACTGCTTAAGATGCTGGATTGAGGTCATTGTTTAATCATCTTCATGCTCCACTGACAAAAATCTGTGCTTTCAGCTTCCTTTTGTAGCAGCCCCAACTCAAGTACTCTCAGGATCTGTTTTTCTGAACTGTGCAGGCTTTTTAACTTTTATTTCAACTCAGTAAACACACTAGCAAAACAATTCTCTGAACGATATCAATTTCTTAAACTAACCAGCATGTCATGTGTAAAAAATTGGTGACACTGAAAAGTGAACACACTGATTATAAAAATGCATTGTCAAGACCAATTTTGTGTTAAAAGAATGAATGAAAAGAGAAATAATTAGTGTTGCCTACAGCTGCAGACCAAAGCAGCTGGCCGTTGTAATGCTCTGCTGATGGTCCTTGTCACACGTGAACTTGGAACAAAAAAGACAGACAGACAAGGTGACGCCAATGTTTCAGTGAGAAGCCGTTCACCAGTGAGCATGATCAGAAGAGCAGCAAGTGCATTGCACATTAGTTGCACCTCCCATCTGGCTGTTATTAACAATTGTTCATAATGTTTGTCCAAGCACTTACATTTAGCCTACCTTGCCATCGTTCTGTATCCTCAAAGAACAGAAACATCATTATCTAGCTCAGAGAAAAAGAAAAGGATTTTAAATAATTGCATGACACAAGATGGAGCTGTAGAATGCTGAATTGTGCTGCAATTCTGCAGCAAGAGAAAACTGGAAAAAGGAATACCCTTAAGAAGTAGAATGAATTTCTGTATATTCCTGGGCAAGTTTGCTTGGCTCCAGTTTTATCTGAAAGACACACTATTGACTTAAATCAATTATATGGGTAAAATATGAATTAGCCAAAAATAAAATATTGGACATAGATGACATGTAATCAAATACTGTGAATGAAATTACCACTCAGCTAAAAATATAGATTTTGCTTTTACATGCACACCACAGTTAACAAAACACTTTGCATTCTCTCAAATTGGTAATACAACCACCCTTTGTTTGTGTCCTTTTTGATACTATTTATGGCAAAGCCTACATAGTTTTTGACTGCTGATTTGGAAACTGTTTTCCCAGTTGTTTGAAATGTGATATAACAGAGAAAAGATTTTGCTTCTCCTAGTAAGCACCAAATGATCCAATACAATTACTAATGTTCCTAAATTTCTGTTAATTTTGTGATTTTCTATTTATTTTCATTAAATTTGATTAAAATATTAATAGTTTAATTACATGTACACTCGTGCAATTTATTTATTCAATTAGGAAACTCTTTCTAGAAGTTTTGCTCCATTAGAGGTCACTATAATTAGAATTCATTATCTTGATAATATGAACAAAGCACAATTGCTTCCTTGAAAAATACTTGCCATGAGAATCAAATTTAGTAAAATCCTATTTTACACTCTTATTTACTTATGATTTATCAAGTTGCTACATTTTTGTTAGACATAAATTATTAGTCAGTGAAATAATTGCTTAACTTTGAATCACATAGCTACTTTCAGCAGAAAAGATTAGAAAACATTATATTTGCAAAGTTAGAACAATTATTAATGAAGAAATTGACAGCACATTTTCAAGTGGAAAATAAATCAGCGATTCTATTTTTTTATAGAGCAATGTTCTTTCTTTTTCCTAAAGTTCATGTTTGTGAATTAAATGTGCTTGTGAAATCTCATCATTAGCAGGTTAGAAGTTATGTTTTCTATTTTGTCGGTAATGGTACCTGCTATACTGATTGATTCTAGAGTCTTATAAAAGGATGATACATTGTAAGGCATCTGTGAACAAAATGTGCAAACACATATGAGAAACATGGTAATGACTACTAATGAAATAATCTTAACCATTTCATTAGAAATTTACACATAGATCTAAAATATAGTCTTCCCACATGTCATCCATTTTACAGCTTTCCTTAAGGTATAATTTTAGGTATAATTAATAAAACTATAAAAACTATTCATAAACAATTAATGTAAGATAAACTGTATATATTTAAAGTAAATGTTAACATTAGTGAATGTTAATGTATGTATGCATCCTGAATACATCAATGAAATAAGAACAGTGAACAATTACATCCCTTTCTAAGTGTACTAATAACCTTTTGTAATTCTTCTCTCCTGTCCCTTAGGCAACCAATGATTGCTTTTTGTCACTACTATAGGTTAGCTTGCATTTTCTGGAAGCTCATAAAAAAATAGCGTATACTTTTTTTCTGTTTGCCTTCTTTCACTCAGAATGGACTTTAACTTATAGCTATGATATAGTGTGTATAATTAATTTGTTCATTTTTATGACTGAGTAATATGTCTGAATACTCATTCATGGGTATTTAGTTATTTCTCTTGTGGCTCTTAGACAAAAAGCTATTATAAACATTTGAGTACAAGTCTTTATGTGGGCATATATTTTCACTTTTCTTGGAATATCTCTCCATTCTGGCTGGTAGAGATTTTAGTAATTTAATGAAACAAAATGTGAACATCAATACCTATAAATAATGGTAAAGAATATTACAATGTTAAAAATATTTTATCTTAATGTGAAACCATCTTGAAATTATAGAAAGAGTAACAGAATAAAATTTATTTAATATGTTACTTATTAACAGTAAAATAGTTTATGTTCTTTCAAATATGAAATGGCCAGTAGAATCCCTTAAAATTCTTGGATTTGTAAAATATATTGGAGAATTTAAGTCATATTTGCCATTTTAATTTCAAACATTTGCAGTTTTATAACTTTCTGTACAAATCATTAAATATTGCAGATTTACTCGTATTCTAGCAACTGTTAAAAATTAGATGATCATTTTTTCTTGTTAAAAACACAGAAAAAATAGTCATATCACTCAATATTTGGTTTTTCAAAAGTTTGTATATAATTTTTATTGATTCTAGTTTATCAATGTGGAAAACAGAAGTCTCACACAAGAATCTAGCCCCCCCCCAAAATAATAAAACCTGATCGTAATACTCTTTTAAAACCTATAAATAGTGAAGTCTTTTTAGCTGTTCAAAAATGAATTCCCATGCAGAAGGTGGTAGAATAAAAGTATAACTTCTACCATTCAAATCCACTGTCTTTTTAGACTCTTTTAGTCTCAGTAGCTCAGCAGCAGTCCCTCAAACCTGAAATGATTTCTTTTCTTTTTGATCGGGTCCATACGAATACTGTGTTTGGGGACTTCAAGCTGGTGTTCACCTTCCCTGAATTTCTTCCTTCAAAGCCAGTCATGGTGCACTTAAATGGGCAGTGCCAGCAGTAGTAGATTGGGGGAGACAGGCTTCAAAAACTACAAAAGTAGTGCCCATTCTGCAAGCATTTCTCCAGGGAGTGGCTGGGATTTTTTTTGTCCTCCCCAGAACTTGAAAGACCTCTGTTCTTTTTTTCTCTGCCACTCTTAGAAAATTGAGTCAAAAGTTCCCCTGAGCGCTTTGCTGTATTTGTAGTCATTGTATTTTCTCTCTTGGGATTCCGCTACAGCTAGTGATTTTTATTTAGAGAACAGAATAACTCTTCATTGTGTCTGTGTTGTGTGTGGTTGTGTGTGTTTTAATGAAAATGAAAGAAAAAGCAAATTATAAATACGAGAATAAACTTTTTGTGATATTACCTAATATGTTGGACTGATATTTCAAGAATATAATCAGCAAATATCTGTTAAATATCTAGTCTAAGACAAAGCTGTTATGAGTGCTGGGAGCGAAGCAGTGACTAAAATATTGTCTTGTTCTCAAAAAGCCCATCTCATTATTATCTTCAGCACCACTGTCATTGGTATTCATATATACTGAGAGATTTAGTATGTTAGCAAATGTTTGTCTGCTTGTGTGTAAATGTTTTAAGTAAGCCCATAGGAAGAATTCAAGTGTAAAACCATAATATGAAAGGAAAGCATAATAAACGTAAGGTTAGTCAGTATAGACATGTACAAAATAAAAAAGTAAGTCTCTCACACTAACAACCTTAAGATCCTCACACAATTTTATATAAATTTCTTTCCTCACTTAATAAAATATCAAGGAAATGTTCCCATGTCATTAAAAAGCCACTTAAACTCCATCAAATAGTTGGACCATAATAGTTGGTCAGTATTTAATAGTGTTCTTTCATTTTGATTATTACAAATTGTGCTACAATTATATCCTTGTAGGTAAATTTTGAAGAATATGGTGTTTTAGGTCAAAGCCATACAGGCAAAATTTCATCTGTAAAGAAAAATGTCCTTATTTATAATTTTGATTCATATCATTCGTTTATTCATTCAATAAAATAATCATTATTTGCTAAATGCTAGATATTGCTGTAGCCACTGAAGATACAAAAATAAACAATAGACAATGTCTATATTTTCATGGTGTTTTAATTCTAGTTGAGTTAGATAACAAATAAGTAAACAAACGGATACATTATTTATAAAATGGAGATAAATGCTATGGAGAAACAGTGAATAATGACAGAATTGCTATTTTATACAGGTGGTTGGGCAAAGTCTCCAAGTAGGTGACATTGGATCTGTCACTTGAAGGGAAGGAGAGAGGGAGACATGAAGATGGATATCCGTGAACACTGAGCTCCAGAGATAAAAAAGAACATCAAGTGCAAAGAATCTGAGCCATACATATGTGTAAAATGTGAAAAAGATGGAGGAGGTCAATACAACTGGGAATAGTTTGTGTTGCTGGAGATGGGTAGTCAGCAAGGTGAAGGAAATAATGGGGAATCAGATCATGTAGGGCTGTGTAGGTCACTGTAAGGGCTTGTGCTCTGACTGGAAAAGAGTAATGTGATCTGCCTTATATTTTAAAGAAGTGTACAGTGCTTCTTCAAATGTTAGTGGAAGGTTTTCCACTAACACTGTGCAAGATGTCCTATATTTGAATGATCTCTAAGGTTGATTTGTTCATTGATTCCTTTGGGGTTCATCCAAAGAAATACAACCAGAAAAATATATCTATCTATATATCTATTCATCCACACGTATATGTTGTTTATTCCATGTGTATGCATTTATATGTATGCATATGTGCATGTCATATATGTGTATATGTGTATACATGTTTATGTGGGTATACATTGAATAGATTTGTACATCTGTTACACATATACACACGTATGTTATAAATATGGATGTGTATATTTGCATATGTGTGTGTATATGTTTGTGTGTGTGTATGTGTATTAGATAGATATTTACATCTGTGATTGAGAATTGGCTTATGCAATTGTGGGGGCTGATTAAAAAGGAAAGAGAAGATTAGGAATGTGCTGGAATCCTGTTGGCACAAGCTGAAATCCCAAGAGTACAGACTGAAATTTGCTTCCATTCTTGGTGTCTGATCCTGCAGAAGCAAGGGCCTTTGTCAAGGTAATAAAACATCCACATCAAGCTCAGGAGCTAGGAAACCTGAAAAGAATTCTGGGAAGTTAGCGCAATCACAGTTCCTGCAGTGGGCCCACGGATCAGGAGCATCACGTGTTAACTATAAAATGGCTGCTTCTTTCTTTCTGCCTTCCACAAGAATCTCTCGTGGCCTACCCTAACTGAAAACATACAAGAAAGAGAATTCTGATAATGTAGTTTAGTCTATCTACAATGACATATTATAAAACCATCAAACCAGTGTTATTCATTCATTAATGTACCCATTTGTTTATTTAACACATATTAATTTAAAAATCTGTATTTTTTGTCACATACAAATTATTGTCACAGATTGAGGTTTTTGTATGCAAATGCCAAGACAGAGTTTTTAGTGGCAGATATTTACCAATAATCAACTTCTATAACTTTTCCACTAGAGCTTGGTATAAACCGGACTTGGCATCTTTTTCCATAGCTTAGGGCTTGCCAGACTTATGATCCAAGCAGTAGGACTACATGCAGCAAAGTCTGGACATGTGACAGAGCACTTTTCTACTCTGGGCTCCTCTCAAAGGTATCTGCTTTCACATCATCTGGCTTCTGAGTCACAACAGTAAGCCTTGTTGTGGAGTAATGCTGCTTTCAGAAACCAAACTGGCCTGCCAGGCTTCGTGCTTCCTTTGTTTGTTCACGACTTGCAAGATGGAAGCATTTGTTTTTAACTTTAGAGGGGTTGTCCCCACATGCACCTGACCACTAGATCCCTAACATTTTATAGATATGATCAGCCCCTGAAAATGTGCTATAGTTAATTTCCCATCCTCTGGAACTCAGATGTCTTACAAAGGCCTCTTATTTAACCACTTCTTATTCATTCAACCTGATAAATATAATGTCATTAATATAGAAGATCATTGTCATATCTCGTGGAGATATGATATCAACAGAATATGTTATGACTTTGGACAACAGAGTTAACAAAACTCTGCAACAAAATGGTAAGTTTATATTTCTTTTCATAGCATGTAAATGCACATGGTTTCCCATCTCCTTTTTTGATTAGGAAGAAAAAATAAAGGAAACTTTACGAAATCAGTGGCCACATACCATATATCTGAAGTTATATTGATCTTCTGTAGTAAAGATAGCATTTCTGGTGCAGCAAATGTAATTAGAGGTACTATGTTATTACTTGGTTGAGCTTATAGTAGTCCACAGTTATCCACTAGAGTCCATATAGTTTTCAGTTTTAACTGAAAACAGACTGTTGAATTAAATGGAAAAATGTCTGGTTCTCTATAATTTCTTTTCCATTTTTTCTGGATTATTCTTATTTCAAAAATCTTTAATAAGAACTTTAAGATCTTCTTGTGTACTACCAAAACTCCTATTTTGACTTCGTTGAGTTTTATTTAATTTGTACAATAACAGAGAAAACTTCCATCCATGTGATTCATCTCTAACATTATGGCATTTACTTTATTTGTTTAAATCGATTTTTTTTTTTTTGAGATGGAGTCTCGCTCTGTCACTCAGGCTGGAGTGCAATGGCACAATCTCGGCTCACTGCAACCTCCGCCTCCTGGGTTCAAGCGATTCTCCTACCTCAGCCTCCCGAGTAGCTGGGATTACAGGCACCTGCCACCACACCCGGCTAATTTTTTGTATTTTTAGTAGTGATGGGATTTCACCATGTTAGCCAGGATGGTCTTGATCTCCAGACCTTGTGATCCGCCCGCCTCAGCCTCCCGAAGTGCTGAGATTACAGGTGTGAGCCACCGCACCCTGCCTTAAATTGAATTTTTTGTCCGTCATTAGCATTTTAAAGTTTTCATAGACCATTTTATAAACATGAACAATCTTCAAAGTTTTATTACCAGATGTTTATTTCGTTTTGCTATAGTAAATAACATATTTTACCTAATTATGTCCACATTTTGGTGATTATCAGTGTATGTGATGGCTATGACAAATTGAAAAAATGTAACATAATAAATATCTGACAAGTCAAAATAAAAAATGCTAACAATGCAATAGATAAACGTAAGGACTGTAAGTACAGGAGCTTTTATATCTGTTTTATTTACTGATATATCCTCAGTACCTACAATAGGACCTGACACATGATAGTTATTCAATAAGTAACAAGTGAAAGAAGGAATACATTTGCAATTTACTGGAACAATGAATAATATGAACAGTAAGTGGCAAATATTTAAACACATGAAAAAATATTAAAACTCATTTTATAAGGTAAGTTTAAGTTAAACTAGAGTTAGTGTTTTGTGCCTATAAGATTAGCAATAATCAAAAATTTGAAAACATGTTAGAATGAAAATCACTGTGCTAATAAAGAACCATCATATTTGTGTATATACCTGTGTCCATTAACTTTATTAACCAATGAATGGAAAAATTTTAAATGTCTAAATTTAAATGTCTCATTATATAGATATGTAGGAAACTGGCTTATTAAATTTGGCCCATTCATTCAATGAAATATTATTTAACCATTAGTGCAAAAAGCATATGTCTATGTATATGTATGTGTGTTTAAGTATATGTATGTGTGTACATGTGTACACACATTTTGGATTTATATCCAAAATGAATTTTTAAGTTAATAAACTACATTGCAAAAGATATATACTTTCATGTATTGTATAAATATATTAACTATTAAAAAGTAAATAAAATAACTTTAAATATACGTAATATAATCCTATACTAACATAACCTCCATTAGTTATTCTAAATGAATAAATGTTTAATTTTATAAAATGTTTTTCTTTCTGACATCATTGAGAAATTATAGTATATTATACAAATTTTGATTTATACTTAAATTATTCAGATATATTTTAATTTAATTTTTAGATATTTGTCATATCAATTCTCATACTTTTGCTTACCATGTGCCAAGAATTTTTTATATACAATACAAACACAGTCCTTTATATACAATATCAATTAATTCAAACAAATGCAATAATGTTTCTATTATTACTGCTTCTATTTTACAAATGACAAAACTAAGAGACAGAGAATTTGTGAAATTTACCAACCTAAGAAGTCACTTAGTCACTAATAGAACTTGATGCTTTATGCTTTTAATCCAATAATAGCAACATTTCTATGAGTTTTTAACCTAAGTTTGAGATTATCAGAGCTTTTACTATTACTGGTTGAACTTTCAAGAATTTAGCTGATCACGTCCTAAGACTATGGCAGAAGTAACAGGCTGCAAATTCACCATTAATTCTCCTCAATTACAAATTTTCTAGAAAATGTATTATTATTCTTCCCTTTTAAAGCTTTGTCTTGACCTTTATGTATTCTAGTTCATCATGAATCAACTGAAGAAACAGTTGATGCACTCAAATTTCACTTTATGTTTATATTTCTCAGTTAATTTGTAAAAAAAAATCTAATTCTTAAATAATAGAAATTGTCGTTATTCAAGTAATTACCAGTTCTTTAAGATTCCTTTCCTAAATTTCACAAACTCCTGCATTTGGCCATAAGATGAGCTACTAAATGAATCTAAAACATTAGATAATTCAAAACTAAAGATCAAATAAAAAGTTGTATTATGGAATCTAACATTTGTCTACTTAAAAATGAATAATAAAAAAATTTTTGTAAGTAAAACATTTTGATTCAATTATGTTGATGAGCCAAAATCTTGGAAAAGAGGTGAATTTTTTGGTGAGATAAATATCAATCTCTTATCTAAAGATTTTTGTCATATAGTTGGGCAGGAATTGGAATTCGTGATTTCATTCAAACCGAAGTTTCACCTAACTGATTTACAGATTTTGTCAAAAGTAAGTTGTAAAAATTTTGTAACTATTATTGAAATACATATATGAGTGAGAGGACCAAAATTCCTGAAAAAGTAACTATTCTTTGTCTCAGTCTACTTAGAAAACACTTAAAACAGTTTACCTCTCTAAATTATTGAGATAGAATATGCAAATCCTATTGTCAGGAATGTGCGTATTTGATCTAAAATATTGTTCCTGTTTAAAACAAGAAAAATATCTAAATGTTTTATACCTGAAGGGAGATGGAAACAAACTTTCAAAAAATTTTTGTGACTAATTTTAATGAGAGCTGACTAATATTTAGATAATTTACTTGTACTAAAAGATGAGCATGGTGAAATGTTTTGGCTATTTCATATATATATTTAGGTATTAACATGTAGCTGTATATTCTAATCACATATTGCACTTAATAAGCTTTAATGTATATTGTATGCAAAATACCATAGTACCTCAATATTGTTGCTGTTGGATACAAACATATGACAGACCGTCATTAAAGCAAAAATTGTTTGATAGATGTTTATTCTTTTGATATATTTGACCAGCTATTCATGTATTATAGAAAGACCTGAAGAAAGAGAAACAACACCAAAAAGAAAATAAAAAGTAATTTATTTTCTTATCAGGATATTTAACAAGATAAATATTTCTTCTATTTGTGATAGGATGATAACAGTGATGAAAGAGAGATGAGAGGGCTACATGTACTTTGAGGAAATAAAAACTATTTTTTTCTGTGGGGGTAAATAAAAGAAGTCAAGGCTCATGTCTAAAGTTCTGATTTCTGTTACTGAGTAGATGGAATTGCTATCTATTAAGGAGAAAGTTGGATAAGGTATGTGAGTGGGATGGGTTTCAAGAGTCCAGATTGATCATGCTGTGTTTAAAATGGCTGTGAGACATTCATTTAAAAATGCAAAGAATGTACTCATATAGATGAGTCCAAATTAAAGAAGTTGTTTTGCTTTTTTTTTTTCCTGGAGATAAAAAGTTTTGAGTCATCAGCAGAAATATGGTATGTAAAATAACGGGAAGGGATAAGATTAACTTTGGAGAATTTCAAATGAAAGAAAATATTTCACAGGGTTAAATATGGGAAATTACATCATACAAAGATTGAAGAGGAGGCACTTATTAAAAAAAAAAAGAAACTGAAGAGAAATCACCAGAGAAGTCACTGAAAATTCAAGAGTGAAGTGTCTGGAAATGTTCCCTGGGCTCAACTCCACTTTCAGTCCTGGGCTGTGGTAGATACATCTGAGTCACCTCCAACACTAGCATTCTGCCTCTAACATGCTCTGTATGCCTTTCACAGGGTCTCCTTAGATGCCACAGGATATCAGCTGATCTTTATATAATACAGGCTAGAAAAATAAGCATCACTGCACTGGGGTAATCTACAACCCACCTACAGATCCATCAGCCTCCAGTCTTTCAGATAGGCCAGCCTGGGAGATGTTTACTATACTTCTCAGAGATTCAAGCAAAATTGGGCCACCATTGCTGACTGCAGATAACTAATAGACCCTCACATTCCTTACTTTTCTCCCCTGTTTCATGCTTTCCATTCCTTCAGTTCTGCCCTTTGAGAACTACCTCCTTCATAAACTGCCTTGATACAATCCATTGTCTCAAATTATATGATTTTCAGCAGAACCAAAACTAAAACTGTCACCAAAGGTAAGAAAGCTTTGAAATGGGGAAGTGATGATTTACTTTAAAGGATACTGAGAGGTCAAATAAGATGAGCTAGAGAATTGTCCAATAACTTTGTGGACATGATGGTTTTGATGACACTTAACAATAATCAGGCTGAAATCCAAATTTTAATATATTGCGATTGAATTATAAACTGAGAAAACACATAATGCCTGTGTAAACAATTATTTTAATTGTTTAATTGTAATGGATAACAGACAAATGAAGCCATGACAGAAGTTATTGAAAAAGAAGAAGAGGCAAGATGGTCAACTAGATGCAGCCAGGAGGAACGTCTGCTGAGCGATTAGGACATCGGGAAGACCGTCACACTCAAAGGAGGTCTTCAGAGAGAAGGCATTGAGAGTTGAAAGATGTGACACAGACACTGGGCTAAAGGGGGAGGAAGCTGAGAACTCTGAATGGAGGCTACTATGTACCTGGACTCATTCCTGACCACCAGTGACTCACGGGGAAGGGATGAGTTGAGCAGGTGAAGAGCCACTAACTCTTGCCACAGGCTGTTGAAATCCTGGCTCTTCAAAATAATTTGGTCAGATAATAACAATAAAAAATAATTAAGAAGAATGAACAAAATCTCCAAGAAATATAGGTTTATGCAGAGATCAAATCCATGACGCATTGGTGTCCTTGAAAGAGATACAGAGAAAGAAAGCAAGCAAGTTGAAAAACATATTTCAGGATCTTGTCCAAAAAAACTTCCTCAACCTTGCTAGAGAGGCCATTCTTCAAATTCAGGAAATGCAGAGAACCCTTGGGAAAAACTACACAAGAAGACCATCTCCAAGACAGATAGTCATCAGATTCTCTAAGATCAAAACGAAAGAAAAATGTTAAAGGTGGCTAGGGAGAGTGGGCATGTCACCTACAATGAGAACCCTATCAGGGTAACAATAGACATGTCAGCAGAAACCCTAACCCAGATGAGATTGGGGGGGTCTATATTTATCATTCTTAAAGAAAATAAATTCCAACCAAGAATATTATATCCAGAAAAACTAAGCTTCATAAACAAAGAAGAAATAAGATCCCTTTCAGACAAGCTAAGGGAATTTGTTGCCACCAAACTTGCCCTACAAGAGGTCCTTAAATGAGTGCAAAATATGGAAAGGAAAGAACATTATCAGTCACTACAAAGACACACTTAGGTACTTAGACCGTTGACATATAAAACAATCACATACAAGTCTGCACAATAACCAGCTAACAACATGATGACAGGATCAATTCTGCACGTCAATACTAACCTTGAGCGTAAACAGGCTTAATGCCCCAGTTAGAAGGCACAATGTAGCAAGTTGGATAAAGAAGCATGACCCAACATTGTGCTTTGTTCAAGAGACCCATTTCATATGCAATGACATCCATAGGCTCAAAGTAAAGGATTGAAGAAAAACCCACCAAGAAAATGGAAAATAGAAAATACAATGGTTGTTTTTCTAATTTTAGACAAAACAGATTACAAACCAGCAAAGATAAAAAAAAGACAAAAAACACAAAGAAGGGCATTACATAACAGTAAATAGCTCAATTCAACAATAAGACCTAACTATCCTAAATATTAATATATATGCATCCAACATAGCAGCACCCAAATTCATAAAGCAAGTTCTCAGACACATGCAGAGACTTAGAACCACACAATAATAGTACAAGACTTCAAGTCCCCACTGACAGTATTTGACATATCATAGAGGCAGAAAACTAACAAAGATAATCAGGACTTAACCCTTGACCAAATCCACCTAATAGACGTCTACAAAACTCTCCACCTGAAACTAATGGAATACACATTCTTCTCATCAGCACATGGCACATACTCTAAAATTGACCACACAATTGAACATAAAACAGTCCTCAGTAAATTAAAAAAATATATACCAACCACACTCTTAAAGCACAGCACAATAAAAATTAAAATTAATATCAAGTACATGACTCAAACCATGCAATTACATGGAAATTAAACAACCTGCTTCTGAATGACTTTTGAGTAAATCATGAAATTAAGACAGAAATCATGAAAGTCTTTGACACTAATGAGAACACAAATACAACATACCAGAATCTCTGGAAACAACTAAAGCAATGTTAGGAGGAAAGTTTATAGCACTAAATTTCCACATAAAATAGTGAGAAAGATCTCATATTAACAACCTAATATCACATCTAGAGGAACTAGAGAAACAAGAACAAACCAACTCCAAAGCTAGCAGAAGACAAGAAATAACCAAAATTAGAGCTGAACTGAAGGAATCTCAGACATAAAAAAAATACAAAAGATTAATGAATCCATGAGTTTGTTCTTTGAAAGAATTATAAGATAGATAGACCACTAGACTAATAAAGAAAAAAAGAGAGACAATCCAAATAAACACAATCAGAAATGACAAAGGGGATGTTATCCCTGAACTCACAGAAATAAAAAAAAAAATACCCTTTATAGACTACTGTAAACACCTCTGTGCTCACAAAATAGAAAACCAAGAAGAAATTGACAAATTCATGGAAGCATACAATCTTTCAAGATTCAACCAGGAAGAAATTGAATTCCTGAATGGACCAATAATAAATTCTGAAACTGAATCACTAATAAAAAGGCTACCAACCAGAGAAAGCGAAGAACCTGACAGATTGACAGCCAAATTCTACCAGATGTATAGAGAAGAGCTGGCATCATTCCTACTGAAACTATTTCAAAAAATTGTTGAGGAGGTACTCTTCTATAACTCATTCTATGATGTCAGCATCATCCTGATACCAAAATCTGGAAGACACAAAATGAAAAAGGAAACTTCAGGCCTATATCCTTGAACATAGATGCGAAAATTATCAACAAAATACTAGCAAACTAAATCCATCAGCACATCAAAAAGCAAATCCACTGTGATCAAAAAGGCTTTATCTCTGGGATGCAAGGTCGGTTTAACACACCTAAATTAATAAGTGTGATTCATCACATAAAGAGAACTAAAAATGTAAAGCACTTGATTATCTCAATAGATGCAGAAAAGGCTTTCAATAAAGTCCAAAATCCCTTCATGTTAAAAACCCTCAAAACTAAGCATTGAAGGAACATACCTCAAAATAAGTAGACATTTATGACCAACCCACAATCGACATCATACTGAATGGGTAAAATTGGAAGCATCCTCCTTGAAAACTGGAATAAGGCAAGTATGCCCTATGCCACCACTCCTATTCAACATAGTACTGGAAGCCCTAGCCAGAGCTATCATGCAAGAGAAATAAATAAGAGAAAGAGGAGAAGTCAAACTATCCCTATTTGCAGATGATATAATTGCATACATAGAAAAAGATATGATGCCATGAGTCACCATTTTATTAGCTTTAATAAAGGTGTTAGAAATACTAATAATCGTATTTGTTTTGCTTCAGTCACAAATTATCACAAGCTCAGTGACTTAAAACAATATGCATTTATTATCTTACAGCTTTGTATATCAGCAATCTATCATTGGTCTCACTGGGTTAAAATCAACCATAATTAGCTTTTGCATATAACCTAACATATTCATAGGGATTAGGAATTAAGAAGGCTACCTCTTGAGGGGTCTTTGGAAAACCATTGATCTCCTTTCCACAATTATTAACCGCCACTATTTTTTTTAATTAACAGAATGACTCTCCCAAAAAAACTTTCACAAAGTTTAAAATATCTTAATATTTTGTATAGACTTTCTTTTTGTTAAAAATATTTCCAATTTTACTCTTTGTTGTCTTTCAGGTATATTGTTTTCCAAATTAACAAGATATAATCAAATAATGTGTAAAATGTGAAACATAGAATGGAAGGCTTTACAGATAAAGCTCTGTCTGAAAAGAAAGCATTTGACTAAATACTGGCTTTATATAAGAAATTCCAGATAAAACTCTTTAACAAGATTAAGTGTACATAGATTCATTGTTGAAAACAGTAGTTTTTGACTAAAACACCAATGCACACTAAAATAAATTGTAGAAATATTTGTGTGGGTCTTAATTCATAACCACTCCTTCTGGAAAAAAAAAAGCTTTATAGCTTGGCATAGAATGCTTGTGATGGTCCCTCCCCTTTTATCTGATGATGAACATCATTTCCGGAAGGACTGCTCCCTCCCAGGTGATAATTATCCCTGTGAGCACCCTGGCAGCATCCCTACCGCTTCATGGTGGTGCAGTTAGCAAACTCAAACTATTTAGCATCTTTCCCCTACCCCCATCTTCTTTCATCAGGTTGTGTTTTGTTGTGTTGATAGTGTCCTTCAATGTGCAAAGTTTTTAATTTAGAATGAGTCCAACCATTCTATTTTGTTGTTGTTGTTTCCTGTGTTTTGATGTCATATCCTAGGAAATCATTGATAAATTCAACATCAGAAGGTTTTCCCCTGTTTTCTTCTAAGAGTTTTATAGTTTTAGCTTTTGCCTTTAGAACCTTGTGATAAGTTTTAGACACCTTAACTTGTGTTAAGTTTTATGTATGTTGTAAGCTAAGAGTCCAACTTCATTGAAAAATATTGTATATTAATATCTAGTTTTCCTAACACCATTTGTGCAAAAGATTGCTTTTTTCGATGGAGTGGCCTTGACATCCTTGTTAAAAACCATTTGACCATTTATGCAAGGATTTATTTCTGAGATCTCTAATCTATTACATTGATCTATATGTCAGTCTTAATGCCAGAATCTTACTGTTTTGATTACTATGATTTTATAGTGCATGAGGCTTCTAATCATTTTCTGTTCAATTTTGTTTTTACCTATTCAGGACCTCTTGAGATTCCATGTGAATTTTAGATGAATTTTTCTATTGCTACAAAAGATTTTGTTAGGATTTTGACAGAGATTGCAATTGAATCTGTGGATCACTTTGAGTGGTAAAGATATCTTAGGATAATTAAGTCTTTCAATCCATGATCATGAGGTTACTTTTCATTAATTTGCATGTTTAATTTTTTGCAGTAACATTTTGTAGTTTTAGTGTACAAGTCTTTCTCCTCGTTGGTTAAATTTATTCCTAAGTATTCTATTCTTTTTGACGCTATTGTAGCCCTTTAAGAGTTTATTTTTCCTCTTAAGACAAAGACTGAAATCATTAACATGATTTTAATTTTGAACTTCTCTTTTTTCCTCAAAATTGAACTTGATCTCTTTTTTCTCCATTATAGTGTGTTGCTTCCATCTCACAGGGTCTTTGCATGTACTACTTCTCTATAAAATACCTCCTTCCCCACTACTTGCTTATTTCCATTAACTCATATCATTTTCAAATATCCATTTAGATATGATTTTTTTTCATGGAAACTTTCTTAGACCTCCCTCTCAATGAGGGATCCCTGATTAACACTAAAGCTGTTGGTAATCAGTTCACTTCTCCTTCTTTCTGGGCTCATAGTTGATTTGCACTTATCAGTTTTTTGTAGTTATGTGTGATATAACATTCTTTACTCCTTATTATGATAGTCTAAGAGGCATAATGGACATATGATACCTATGCCAGCCTTTGTTCCCTAGGACGAGTATCACCCCTTTGCTAATGTTAGTCATGTCGAGTAAAGAAAATGAACAACTGTTTTAGTCAAAATGAATTGTGGTTGGATGTCAACGAAGTACAACCTACATTAACCTAACTAATGCAGAATTTTGTGTCTAGAATTGATGTGCTACCATAACCTAAATGTGTGACCTAAAATATGAGGCAAAGTGGCCAGTTGGTGACCAGAGAAGAAATTACCATAGGCTGGAAAAATAGCTACCATGTTAGATAATAAGACAATATTTGGTGAAATTAGGGCTTGCGGTCACTTGAACAAAGAAATTTCCAGCTCTAGAGGTCAAGTTCAGAAACGATGATGCTGTTTGATGAATGCATTTGATGCTTTTGTAATACTGGGAAAAATATGGACTCAGAAAATAACTGGCCAATTTGCAAATAAGAAGTAAAAGGAATAAAACATGTTCACAGTTTTAGGGACATGTAAGATTAAAAGGATACAAAATTAAAAGGTATTTATATGAGAATATTATACAAGGTATAACATAAGAATATTAATTTGTAGAAATTACAGGGAAATGAATTAATGGAAATACCACTTTTTAACCAAATATATAGCTTATATTTAGTCAGCCACTAGTATTTTAATGAATCACCTTACAGGAAGAAATCTTCAGTTTCCTGTTTAAATGGTGAAGGAAAGATAATAAAGATATCTCCTTCATGGAAGAATTAAAAGTCTTAGAGAGAAATATAGTTAAAATGTATTTTTATGTAGTTACTTTTGTTATAGAGGGATTTTATCAGTTGCTAAAGCAAATAACTAGATCTAGTAACAGATTTTTCAGTTAACAAGTTTGAATGATTCTTAGTGAAGTGTATCATTTCTTCGTAGAGTTACTTGCTGAACTTTGAAGTTATTGCTGTTTGTTTCATCAATATTTTTATTAACCTTTCTCACTTATATAATTACTTACCTATTATGTTTTCTGTGATTTTATAATGCTAAATATCAGCATTGCAGATGTATTGTGAAATGCAAATTTAAAGTTAATTTAACCTTTTAAATAGTAATAGAAAATCAGAAGTCTTTAAAAGAGATGGAAAATTGAAGCTGTGATTTGAATTTCCATTAAACATTTATATCTTTATGAAGTAGAGTTGCTATTGAATTCATGAATATGCATAAAATCTATAGTAAGAAGCAAAAATGGTTAGAATCTAAAGTTACACATACATAGAAAATATTCTATATATGTATAAATGTTTCTTGAAAGTGAAACAAAGAGAAAAACAAAGGGCTTGAAAACTCCTAAATATAATAAGAGTTTGCATGTTGGATTTTTATTTTTAAGAAAAAATAATTTGTTTCCAACTCTTCTAATTGAAAAGAAACATTTGCTTTAACATAAAGTGAGTTCAGATAAAATACTAATAATACATTCAGAGGGATGTTTGCAAAAAATACATCTGGAAAAGAAATCTCTTTGCTTTATCATTATTTCTTCTTTCTCTTTGTACTTTGACAAGTTCTAAATGATTTTCTTTGAACTTAAGAGATTTCATTCACACAGATAGGGTAGCTTTTTCTACAATGTGCATGGAATTATTCAGTTATACATATTTGGATCAACATGAACATCCCCAGTGAAACAGATTAATGTGTGTAGTTGAGAAAAATTGTTTCTCTAAGTACAGCTGATTTTTGTAGTTTTGTAGAATTTAATAATCTTACAAGAGGTCATAAGGCCAGAAGCATGGAATAATTCCTCCAAACGCAGACAGAAAATCATGACTGAAAAGATAATATTTTTCATCTATAACATTATAATGTGCATGATGTTGAAAATAAAGGGAGTGGGCATGTCTAAACTCTGTGATCAAGTACATAAAATCAGACAAACAAAATCAAACCCATACTTGAAATAACCTGACACGTACATCAAAGTTGGTGTAGATAATATAAATTGGGACTACATATTCTCAATTAAGCTGGTGCTTGTGGATATAGTTCTAAAAAATAAAATTAAATTAATAAAAAGCTATCTCATAGTCATTTTCCACTATTAAGACATGCAAATAATTTTAACATATATATTCACACATTAAAAATTAAAAGTAGGCAAATATTCAGTAAAGTAATTAATAAGAATATACTACGTGTGCTATTTAAAAAAAATTTGAGTGAATTAAAAAAATCAACACCTGAATTATGCTCTTATAAATTCTATTTACATCCTAATATCTTAAGGTAGAAAATCAGCATGGTCTTTAGCAACCTGAAGGGCCACTGGCTCCAACCAATCAGATTAGACTCTGGCTCACGTAACACAGCCATTGGCTGTGACAACCAGTATAAGCCAACTGGTAAGTAACCCTGCATATATGTTGACTCTGCACACTTAAATAAAAAGACTCAAAACTTAAAACCAGATATCTAAGAAAAAATATTCCAATAAATGAAATGAATATATCTATATATTTAAAATGAGAGGAAATAGGCTGGCTGGTTAGGTTGCTTTATTTATAGTTGTATTTTGTAGGCCCATAAACAATTTACCGTTTTTTGTTTTTTTGTCCAAATAGGACTCTGGAAGCAGAAGTCACACTATTAAATTTATGAAAGTCTGAAACATGCACGAGAATGTTGATTTCATCATTTATAATTGGAGACATTTTCTTTTAACTAGTCGATTTGTATCTGTAATCCAATATTTCTGTTCCAGGTATTAAGATCTTTGAAAAATCAAAATAGTAAATAAATAAATAAATGCAAATCACTACATAAAGTGGAAGATTCAGGGCACAGAAAGGGATTACTTTGAGAAATGTATTTAAAGACTGTGGAAATGAGAACTTAAGTAGCCATAGCCTGAAAAGGAACATTCTTCTTTAGAAACTAATACATTAAAAAAAAAGCTGTCAAATAAACGTGACCTGGAACCAAAGAAAATATAATAAATAATGGCAAATGCTAGTTTTTATATTTTATTTTATTCTTTATTTTTATGTAAGATATAATCATAGCATTAAAAAAAAGACTTTCAGGCATATGCAAATACCCAAGTATAGTTTAGAGTTCATTTACTATAGTACCTTCAAGTGAAATCTTGCTGAGAACGTACCCTATTTTTTTAAGATACTTGTGAAGTGCCCTTGCTTCATAAGCATTCATTTATTCACAAGTAACACTGCAGATATCCAGTCTCATGTGTTATTTTATTGGTGACATTCTCTGAAGGTGACTAAAAATATTTCTGTACTTGTAGATTGCTTTATTTTAGACAGTTATGTACTAATTAAATGTATCTACACATAGTCAGAAATAGTAACAGATTAGATCAGGCTTTGAGAGAAAAATATTTTATTATGTGCCAAAAATAGAAACTAAAATTTGTACCTTCAAGCATACCAGTTTCTTATAGTAACAGAAATGAAAATGTGTACCTGTAAGCATACCAGTTCCTTAGCCATGTACTTCAAAGCTGTTATTTTCAAATGAAGAAACTGAGTCTTTAAATTGCATAAGGGGCCAGGCGCAGTGGCTCACATCCTTAGTCTCATCACTTTGGGAGGCCTAAGCTGGTGGATCATCCGAGGTCAGGAGTTCAAGACCAGCCTGGTCAACATGGCGAAACACCGCCTCTACTAAAAATAAAAAATTAGCCAGGTGTAGTGGTGTGCACCTGTAATCCCAGCTACTTTGGAGGCTGAGACAGGAGAATCACTTGAAGCCAGGAGGCAGAGGTTGCAGGGAGCTGAGATTGCTCCACTGCACTCCAGACTGGGTGACAGAGCAAGACTCTGTCTCAAAAAAAAAAAAATGCTTAAGGAAACAGCAAAGATTTTGCATTGTTGAGATGTCAGTCCACTCATATTCTCAGACATTAAGTTCAGTCTCTGTTGCACTATTTGGTGTAAAATTTTGGAAGCAGTTTCCATACTTGCTGCTACCCAAGTACCCAAGTGCAACATCAAAAAGCCAACCTGGCTTTCTTTAAAATATGCCTTACTGACGGCAGTTCCCCATATTCTCTCCAGAGCACACCATAACCTATCTAGCCTATTCATCCACAACCTTTTGTACAGAGGTTCTGCTGTGCCTTTTTCCTCATTTCCCTTGCCTTTTCTAAGGTGTTTAGGCTTGTCTTCTCTTTCCTGTTAAAATTTCCCTTTAGCCCTTCTGAAATTTCCAGCTTTTCATAGACTTTTTTCCCTTTGTCTACTATCCGTGTGTGTGTATACACATGAACTCAGATGTGTCCTCACATATCTTCATATATACATATATATATTATACACACACATACACACATGAAATTTATTTATTTATTTATTTATTTATTTATTTATTTATTTATTTATTTTTTGAGACGGAGTCTCGCTCTGTCACCCAGGCTGGAGTGCAGTGGCGCGATCTCGGCTCATTGCAAGCTCCACCTCCTGGGTTCACGCCATTCTCCTGCCTCAGCCTCTCCGAGTAGCTGGGACTACAGGCGCCCGCCACCACGCCCGGCTAATTTTTTGTATTTTTAGTAGAGACGGGGTTTCACCGTGGTCTCGATCTCCTGACCTCGTGATCCGCCCACCTCGGCCTCCCAAAGTGCTGGGATTACAAGCGTGAGCCACCGCACCCGGCCGAAATTTAAATATATATAGGCGTGTGTGTGTGTTTGTGTTTGTATTTAAATTTTATATTTGGAATTTTTTTCCAAGGAATTTATGTATATTTGAATTGATAGGTTACTCACAATAAAAAAGTTCAACTGTATCATTTACTGAAGTTTTTGCAAAAAAAATTCTATTTTATAAT
This sequence comes from Hylobates moloch, assembly GCF_009828535.3. Classification (NCBI taxonomy): domain Eukaryota; kingdom Metazoa; phylum Chordata; class Mammalia; order Primates; family Hylobatidae; genus Hylobates; species Hylobates moloch. The sequence continues at coordinate 1,126,390 of NW_026652306.1, forward strand.
AATTTTATACATATTTGAAATTTAACATATTGAAATGTATCCTTTTAATCTAGTACAGTTGATATTCTTCCTCCCTTAACAAAATACTGCAGTCATTGAGAGCCTTCCTAAAAAATCACATATGGATTATGTTGAGTGTCTTGAAAAGTTGGAAAATAGTTAAGGTAAGTATTTTAACAAGTTTGAAATTTAGATTCTTTGGTATTTTTTCTATCCCCCAGTTTGTCATCATAGGCAAATAACCAAGTATAATTATTAATTTAAAGATTTATATATCATCATATTTGTTTAGGAAGTTACAAGCTTTTCTTGGAAGGCCCAGTTGATGTTTTTGGTGGCTGAATTAACAAAACTTATTTTCATTTATCCACATATTTATTCCTATAAGAATTATGTTAAAACTTGCTGTTTCTCCAATGAATCAGAAGACTTTTCTTCACAGGTGAACTTACCTTGTGAATTGCTGTTTTCTTTATCATTCAATTAATACACATTTGTGGGTTGATCTCTTCATTCCCACTTTTTTGAAGTCTTGATACCCAAATGATTCTCTGTTCCCTTAGTCATGTAGATTGTATCATAATTGTTTCAATAGCTCAAAAGACTCTCATTTCTATGGAGCTGTTATTTCTTTTCATTATTGTTGATTGCTATCCACTCACTGATTGACTAGAAAAAAAAATATTTTTCTAGGGAAGTTTGCATATTCTAACAGCAGTTGAACAGCTGTCTTAGGAAGTAATGTTTCTATATTTCACAGCTTGCAGCCACACTATTAATACCATTTTACTTCTCTAATGGAGGTAATTCTTAAACACCACGAATCCTAATTATTTGAACAGCAGTGGGTCTTAATTCATAACCACTCCTTCTGGAAAAAAAGCTTTATAGCTTGGCATAGAATGCTTGTGATGGGCCCTCCCCTTTTATCTGATGATGAACATCATTTCCGGAAGTACTGCTCCCTCCTAGGTGATAATTATCCCTGTGAGCACCCTGGCAGCATCCCCGCCGCTTCATGGTGGTGCAGTTAGCAAACTCAAACTATTTAGAGTCTTTCCCCTACCCCCATCTTCAAATATTCCCAAATTATCTCATCATTACTTTATTTGGGAGGGGATATTAAGAATCTATGAATCATGCTTATCCTTTTAAACTTTCTGTTCTGAAAGGAAATATCCTACTGGCATGATGTACTTCCATTTCTTTTCCATCAATTGCAGCTCTGAAAAGAATTGATCCTATTGCTCTAATTTTTTAAATGGTTATACTTTACAAGAGTTCTAAAAAAAGTCTACAAATACAAACAGAATTACTATTAAATATTATGTATAATACTTCTCTTTACCAGTATAGTTTTTCTCTTTTATGCACCTCATTCAAAACAGTTCAGTATTCTAGTTCTGGACACATACCTCTATCTAACAATGACTGCACTGTGAGTGTGTGTGTGTCTGTGTGCGTGTGTGTACGTCTGGTAAATTGTCATCAATAAATTGTCAAGGACTTAAAATAAGTGTCATTTATTATAAATTTATTAAAAGTTATAGGTAGGGTACATAATAATTATATTATTTATCGCTACATCTTAACTAACAAAATGTAGGAACATATTAAATATTCACATTGAATGAATAAATGAATACATAAAAGTACACGAATAAAGAGTATTATCAATCAAAATATTAGGTTGGTGCAAAAGTTATTGCGGTTTTTGACATCACTTTTAATAGCAAAACTGCAATTACTTTTGCACCAACTTAAACGATCATCATCCATCTATCCGTGTATCAAATATCAACCATCTATTTAGTCTTCCTACATGTTTATATATTTATATATAAATATGTGTATGAGCGTGTGTGTTGTGTGTGTATAGCATTTAAACATTTACATTCAAGAATTTTGATAAATTACAATTCTAAAAAATACATATTTTCTTGATTATAACTTTACTGTTTTCTGAAGTAAATTGAAAAAGATAAAGGAGACTTGAGAGACACACAGTGGTATTCAAACATCATATATCGAATCAACAAATACTGAATGACTTAATATTGCATAGGAAGATCAATACGTAAGGGTCTATGAAGGTAGCAAAATGTATTAGAAAGATCTCCAATCCCGGATTCAGAAACTGCAATTTCTATTTCTGAATCTGTCATGACTAAGTATGTGATAATAGGACATTTGCTTTTTATGCCCTTATTTTCTCTATATTTTTAGTAAAGGAATTGTGTTCTAAATTGCCATCCATGCTCTAAATCCACAGAATGCAAGCTGCAAGGTCAGTATTATCAGAGGCAATCCTGAGTTGATTGTCCTTCTCTTGTTCAGTGCCAGAACAGATAAAAAGATGTATTTCTTTATTAGTGAGAAGTCTTTGCACTCCATGTTCCTTTAATACCAGTGGCATCCCAGTTGCCACACAGCCGTTAATAATTAGCCACTTGATTCATTATAGCCACGAGTTAATAAAAGGACTTGTAGGTGGGGATAAGAAGGTATTTCACAAGTAGTTAAAGGTTTATTGAAGCTCACACTGTGCCAATTATAGCTAATAACTTGTCCCTTTAAGAAAGGTGTGAATGCAACCCTCTATTCAGTGATTATTTGCTAGGACAGTACGATTAGGCTGACTTTTCAAATTACTCATGTAACTTACATTATCTAATCACATTTTCATGTTTATATTCCTTGAAATCTGACATATATTTGACTATCCTTACATAATTTCTTCATCTTTAAGACCTCAAATAATCTTCATGGCAGGTTTCTGGGATGTGCAGAAGATGGATTTATTATCACTCTTTCTAAGTGTGCTTTATCCACTGTTAGTGCATATGATTATTTGACGATTTCAATATGTGTTCTCTGAAGATGTCCCTTACAGTACGTTTTTAGAGTATCCACCGTATAATCCAGTTTTTAGAATAATCTCTTCTGTTATTATGTGCATTTCATTCATGTTTTTGCTATTAAAATGCATAGTGGTGATTATGCATTCAAGAATATGACATTAATGAAACAGTGGTTACCATGGGGAGGTGGGTGAAGAAACGTAGGTCCAAGAAGAAAAAATAGCAGATACACAGGGTGAACAAGTCTAGAAATCTAATGTAAAGCAGGGCGACTAAAGTGGACAAAACTGTATTCTATTAGGTCATTTTTGTTAAATAAGTAGATTTTAGCTGCTCTTGTCATCTATCACATGTGAGATGATAGACATATTAATCTGCTTCATTATAATAGCCAATTTAATATCTATGTATCCCATGACCTCAAATATACACAATAATATTTATTTTAAAAAAGTGACATTTCAAAATTAATGGGGATTCTTCAAAAAAAGATGACATTAAGTCATTTATATCATACATATCTTATATAAGCTATATATGTCTCTGTGTGTATGTATATATATAGAGAGAGAAGTCTCATAATAAAAGGCTAATATTGGATTATAATAAAAACCAAGGAAAGGATGAATATTTAATAGACAAATATATCTCCAGAGAACTAGTACTAGTCAAGCACAATATACAGTTGGGCTTGGTCAAAGTAACATCCAGTCTGAGTTTAAGCTTTCAAACTAAAGGGATAAAACGGTTATTGTATAGGCTTATTGCTCTACTATACATACACACAATAAATTTACAATTATTCTTTCCAAAATTATAGTAACTAAATCATAGTTGTATAATAGTTCAGGAACCATTACATTTGAAGCACAAATACTCTTTCTAGCAAGTAAAATAAAGATTCTCAATTTGGTTCAAGTCATCAAAGTGTCTTTTGAATGGTTTCATTTCACCACACAGGAGAGTAAGGGAGAAAATAAATCAAGTGAATTCAAATTTAACAGGCTCAGATTATTTAAAATTTTGTTTTTAAGCAAAATATTTCTAATTAGCTGGGTACAAGGTATTTTATCCATATAATCTTAGGTTAAATCTATATGCAATTTGTTATATTTTACACTCTATAACTCGAAAGCAATGCAAAGTATAGTAAGTGTATTTTCTTACAAGAAAATCCACATATTCTATCCTCAAATTGAAATACAATTACTAATACCATAAGTTCTTTTTTTTTTTTTAATTTACTTGTTCCTCATTGTTGAACATATAACCACTCTGGGGGTTCTTCCTGACTGCTCCATAAATAAAGACTATGGCATTGCATTAAAGAAAGTGTTTAATTGATGCAAGGCTAGCCGTGTCACGCGGGAGACAGCATCATTAGTCAAATCAATTTCATGGAAGCTGGTAGGCTAGGGGTTTCTCAAAGTCAGTTTGGGGAAGGGGTGGGGATGGCTAGGAAATGGGTGCTTGCCACTGAGTGGTTGGAGTGCAACCAAAAGGGTGTGTGAAATGGTCCTCCTGTGTTCAGAATCATTTCTGGGTGGGGCCAGATGAGCCATTGGTTCCAATGGGTCCTAGAGCCATGGGTGTCAGACATGTCAACAACTCTGAAAAGATTTCTTTACAAGCTGTTGTACAATAGTGATGCTATCTGCAGGACCTCCAGAATAATGACTGGCAATCCTTTATGCCTACTGTACATTAACAGAATTCAGGCTCCTCTCCTCCCCCTAGCCTGGTGGTCTCTCATTAGCTTTACAAAGGTTGTGGCTTTTTAGGGAACAGCTATTATCATTTAAACTATAACCTAAATGCCTTCCAAAGTTATCTTGGCATAAGCCTAGGAATAATTAAAGCAGCATGAAAGCTAAAAGGAAGAGAGAGAGGTTGGCTGGATCAGATCTCTCCTGTTGCCATAATTTTCTCACTGATACCATTTTTGCAAAGGCAGTTTCAACCATGACAATCACATAAAGGAGAAATTCAAGTTCAATGATTTCTGTTTCAATTGTATTTTCAAAAATAGATCTTTGAGCTTTATTTGATGGTGCACTTTTAATTAAATATTCCAATAAAAAGTGTTAGACAACTTATTGGACCTTTCCATAGTAAGAACTGATTCATGATTTTGTTAACTTACCCAGTCTCCTTCTTTCTTTGTCATGTGAACACTTAAAGATCAGTTGTATTTTCAAACATTTCAGAAGATTCTCTTCTCTGGGTAGTCACACAGTATTCTATTTTAAATTTAATAGGGAATGACAAAAATATGAAATTTGCTGATTAAGTATCTGAACACACACAAGTTAAAGGAAAAAAAATGGAAACCATAAAAAGTATGATTGAAAATCTAATAACATGGGCTTTTGTACATACAATTTTATAATTCTTTGATATTAGTAACAGAATCAAAACTGTAACTGCCTTAGGAAAGTAGAATCTCATAAATTAAAAAAATTCAATTATGATTTCAAATCACAGGAAAGGCAGACTATGCCTCAAGAAGAACTAGGAACAAAGGCTGGAGAACCAAATGAATGTTTTTGTCATTTTTCCTGTCTGGTTTTGTTTTCTCAGTGCCCTCCTTTGCGTCATTAAAGTCAGGTTTTCTCAACAAGAGGGAAGTTTGGCTTCAAATAGCTCCTCTTGCCTCTGAAGGATGACTTGTTAACCATTTCAATTAAAAAAAAAAAAGTTGTGGAGAAGACACTGATTGTTCCAAAATTGTACCTCTGTACTATAGCAGGGCAGGGATAGAAAGTATGACTTCCCGTGCTTTGAATAGAAGTCTACTCACAGATAAAACATATGTGGCCAATAGCAGTTTTTATAACAAGAATATGATTGGGGGAGAGGGAGGGCCTTCAGAATGAATAATAGATGTGTGCTGTAGTTACTGTTGTATTTAAAGTATTTGAGAGGATTAGATATCCCTCAAGGTAAAATAAATTAAAAGCATTAAAAAAAAGATGCATTTTAGAAGAGACAAGAGTTCAAATGGTAGCTAGATGTCTAAATGACCTGAGGCAATTCAGGAATCCTCTTCCCTCCGCCCCTCCCCCACCCCCACCCTCACTCCCGCCTCCACCCAGACGTCACCAGGCTGGAGTGCAGTGGCCTGATCTCAGCTCACTGCAACCTCTGCCTCCCAGGTTCAAGCAATTCTCCTGCCTCGGCCTCCCAAGTAGCTGGGACTACAGGTGCCCGCCACCGCGCCCAGCTAATTTTTTTGTATTTTCAGTAGAGATCGGGTTTCACCATGTTGGCCAGGATGGTCTCCATCTCCTGACCTCGTGATCCGCCCGCCTAGGCTTCCCAAAGTGCTGGGATTACAAGCATGAGCCACCACGCCTGGCCAATTCAGGGATCCTCTTTAACCTCTGTTTCTTTGTATATAAAGTGAAACATAATGCCACCATAAGCTTATTAGTGAAAGGAGTAAGAAAAAAAAAAAAACTTGAGTAACACAAACCAATAACATTTTGAGTTCTCACACATTTGGAGGCAAATAGAAATTTTTATGAAGTTTGCTTTGCTTAATTAGCTAAATAATGACTCAAACATATAGAACTGTGCCGAATGCTTTTCATTATGCCAGAAGGAAAAAAATATCTGAAAAGCACTGACTCGGCAATTAAAAAATGACTTTTGGAGTTGACATCCGACCTCTTTTTCTGCCCACGGCTTATTGGACAGAACTAGTAACTTGGTCCCGCTCAATTAAAAGTGGATCTGGAAATATAATTCCTCTTATTCCCAGATTTGGGACTACTGAATGGTGAATAGAATAATGGCTTTAACACTCCACGTCTCTTTTCACCAAATACTTGGTTCTCACTTTACTCCACATAACAAAAGGCGAGTAGCTCTTTCCAATGGAGGCATCGTGGAATCCCCATCTGCTCCTGGCATCATGCATGATGTCATCCAAGATACATGTTGTGCTTCTTGATATCTCTATCAGAATATTGTTTATATTAGCCTCTTTATCCTAAATACCTATGTAGTTTTTCTTGATTCAGACATTCATAAATTAAATAGATGAATTATGCAACATGGCCAGGGAACTGTCTAATCTCAGCAAAGACCCCCATTCAGAAAGAAAGAAAAAATACTGATCTGTGTGTCAATTCTGAAATCCACATGGATAGCTATTGTGAGGAGATGTTCAGTCCATTTTTCTCTGTGCTTCTTTCCATTCTCTGGTTAACTCTCTCCCCTCCATTTTTCTACCAATTCTCAGGTAAAAGCCCTTCTTGGAAATCTAGCAGTTTTTTCTTAACTTACTTCCCGCCCTTAGAAGATTGGGGATCTTGAAATGTAGAGTTCTCATATTTCTGGTCTTGGTATTTCTGGTACTTCTGTATATTCTTGTCCTAAACATTCACAGATTTTTTTTCAGTCTAAGCCATAATTGTGTCTTTAAAACATAGTAGCCTTCCTAGCAATATGATTCAATCAGCCACAAGTACTGATAGCTTCATTCACATTTCGTTTCTATGCACACTTCTTAGATTCATGACAAATCTTTGCTTTTCTGACTCTGTCTGCCTTGCCCTCTTGTCTTATTTGTGTTTTCTGAGTCATTTTGTCCAATAGAGAGAATTTACTGGGAGTCAAACCTGAATTGAGTTTGATCTGAGACACCGAAATCAAGTCAGAACTGTTAAGAATGCGTGCAGCAGGAATGCCCTTGACTTGATCCTTGCGGCAACAGTGAGTCTATTTGGCCTTTGTTGCTCAAAGCTCTTCTCTGTTTGATGCTTTTTATTTCTTGACTACAGATGAGAAGCAGTTGCTTCTGCCAAAGTTGAAAGTCTCAACATTTCTGGACTCCCTTATTTTGTTTTTATTATATTTATTTCCCCATATTAGCAGGGAATTCTTGCAGTTAACTTGACAAATGTAGTTACGAGTAACTAATGCAATCAATTAGCTTTCTATTCAACTTCTTCTTCTCAACACACAAGCTCAATTGGCTTAAAGTCAGTCATTGTCAATATATACCTCTTACTATTTAAGTCAGATGCAGGCACCACATGCTTCCACTTCTATTCTGTTGGCCACTAGATTTCTGATCACACTGGCAAAGGATAGAGGTTTATATTGGCAGAATCTAGTAAAAAATGACATAAGTGCACAAAAAGGGAGACTATAAAAAGCTAAGGGCTATGTCTTATATCTATTTAAATAATTTAAAAGCAAAGACACTGTCAATAAAGCTTTAATTACACGATAGAGGACCAATGCTACAGATTTACTTCAAGGTATTGTATAGTTGTGTCTCTGGAATGAGCCCAGGCTGGAATATTTGGGTAGCTAAAATTTTCTTTGGCTACTGGTCCTGATTTTTCTTTACAGGATTTCTTATTTGATGAACGTTTCTTCTGGCATTCAGTTCTAGTCCGAAGGTCAATTATGCTTCTTGTGTTATTCTCAGCCACATGAGCTGCTGCTGGAAATCTAATCATGTTTTATACTCTGTCAAAGTCTGTGGATATTTTAAAGTAACTGCTTAATATCACAAAAATAAAAGGAAAAGTTTGACCATATTGAAATTTATCCAGATTTTTCCTTTTTCCCCTTTAGGACATTACCAAATGATATACATAATGGAAACATTAGAAAATAATTTAGAAAAACTTGATACAAATTTTAATCACCTCAATTCCATGATAGAGTGGTAACTGCTAGTATACATTTGGTGTGTCCTTCAAGCATAACCTCTATCAATATTATTAATGCACAAATAGATTAAACTTTGGTGTTATTTGTTCTCTTTTTATTCACTTAGAGGTAGACCATAAACATATTCCTCCATGGCCATTGCCAGTCAATTCCTGACCCTCTACCTGCAGCAGCAACCACTCTTCTGATTTCGATCAGCTAGAGAAATTCCCTGCACTAATAGCTAAAAATTATTTAGACTTCAAGATAGCCTAGCCAATTCTCGTTCTTCAGGTAGGACAAAGTCAAATCTATAAATATAGCTTTAGTTTTCTCCAACCTAATTAAAACCTTACTAACATTGGAGTTAGGCACTTGATGAACATTCTTTGTGGACAAGTGGACCTGAGAGTCAATTAATTGATATAATCATGGCTTTGTATTTACTTTGATATTCCTGAAACCATCTACAATGTCATAGACATTATTTAAATTAAAGAATTTTAAAAATGACACTTTATATTCTTATCCAAGTGGATAAAAACATTCTGGCACATACTTAATCCATCTAAAGCAGGATATTTTCATATACATTGACATGGAGTAGCAGATAGTGGTGAGAGCATTCTCTTTTCTAGTCATATTTCAAAGGAAAACTTAAATTGTATTTTCCTTGAATTGAGTATTAAAAAAGAACAAATGAGTTCTCAGGATATCTATGTCATTCTCCTACTGTAAAAAACTTCATTACTTTGAGTGGTAATTTCAACCTCTCTGAATATCAGATGCCATATGATAAACATGGAAAATAGGCCGCATTTATTCTTGTGATTATCCCAGCTCTACAAGCACTGTGTAATGTCTATTACCTACCAGAGTAGTTCTACAGCAACAATTCATTTTTTAAGAAAGTCTTTGAGGCCAGGCGTGGTGGCTTACGCCTGTCATACCAGCACTTTGGGAGGCGGAGGTGGGTGGATCACGAGGTCAGGAGATCGAGACCATCCTGGCTGACATGGTGAAACCCCGACTCTACTAAAAATACAAAAAAATTAGCCGGGCTGGTGGTGGGAGCCTGTAGTCCCAGCTCTTTGGGAGGCTGAGGCAGGAGAATGGTGTGAACCCAGGAGCAGAGCTTGTGGTGAGCCGAGATCGCGCCACTGCACTCCAGCCTGGGCGACAGAGCGAGACTCTGTCTCAGAAAATAAATAAATAAATAAATAAAAATAAATAAAAAAGTATTTGAGGACAAACTAGAGCTTTTAATTTTTCAAAACATTGTACTGGGTTTGATGAATAGATAGATGATAGATAGGTCTTAGTGTATGTTTGTGTGCTTATTTGGTAAAGATTGGTTTTGATTTACTAGCATATGCTTTGGTCTAATGGTCTAATAAAATGTTAATTTAATGATAATTAATTTCTTATACTTTGAAGAAACATTTCAATGTGATAAATCATCATTAGTTTAATCTAGATATCATTTAAAACTTATAGATATTCCAAAGCATACTTGTGCACATTAATGCCCATTTTTAAATGATAATTTAGATTGAATTAATCTCTTTTCACATAAAAGCAAGTGTCACAAATTTACTATCTTAAGATGTTTTCCTATTATTTTATTTATAATGCATTATGTTATTATAAAAGCAGAGAATAGACAATTTTTGCCTTTTCAATTAGCCTTTCTTTTGTAAATTCACATAAAATTAATATACTCTGTCAAAAAAGAAACTACTACCTTACGTTTCTTAAAATGACTTTATAGTCTGGTCTCACTGAGCCAAGTAGCTAACAGGATACTGGGATAAGGTCATTCACCCTGGGTTTAAGAGCATACTGTGTGTATCGTATCTCGCTTGGGTTTTTGGTCATATCTTATGAGTTAAGGCATCTTAGGGAGAAATTAAAACCAAAATAGGTCAGTTTAAAGGATGTATATGAGTCAAGAAATATCTATGTAAGAAGCAGCAGGGAATTTACTGCATAACTAATGCTTTTAAATATCAAGAGCACTGGCAACTAAAAAAAAAAGCCTAGAAACATCCCCTGAGCCAGGACTATTGGCTTTTATGGTGCCTGTCTTGTGACACTCCATGTGTTCAAAATCAGAGAATTTTAAAATGTCAAACTGGTCCCTTGATTTATTAACTGATTTTGGTGTTTACTGTTAATTTTCTTCCCATGATAAAATCTATTAATATAATTAAATCTACAATGTATTAGTTTCTCCAATCTGCATTACCTAAGCCTTTATTGTGGTTGCCTATACACCGTATTCTTAGAATTAAATCATTTCTAGCTTGAAATACATGCAGTGGCTTCTGTCTGACTGAAACGGACAACAAATAGTAAATATTGGAGTCAGAATTAAAAATCCCAACAAAATGTTAATATTCATCTTTATTACACCAAATAGGACAAAGCCAGGAACTGAGATGCAGCCTCCTTAACTCTAGGTCCGATGGTCTTTATACTGGCCCACATTACTATATAAAAAATTGACAGTCTTTTTATACAGAATTCCTTTAGAGATGGCCATTCTATGAAAATTCAGTTTTTGAGGATTTTACATTATTATTTTGAGAGAGGGTATTGTGATGTATATAGTTCCAGAATTTAAAGTGTTGCTGCCTAATTCTTCACAGTAAAAACTGACCTATTTAACTATCACTTAATATAATACTAATTTTCAATAAATAAATTACTTCAGTATTTCCTCAGTATTTAAATATTTCTTCAGCTGCTCACAGATGTCATTAATCACTTATAACTATGTTTGTCAACCAGAGTTTCCTTAGCAGAGCAGCAGAAAAGTTGAAAGTGAGAGAGAGACATAGTAGCGTCAAGCGTGGATGCATTTCATTAATCTGGACTGTCCCCTTTGGCTATGGTATCAGCATCATCGCTGCTCTCTCTATTGCTATCAATCACTTGCTCTCTGGAAGTCTTACCTGATCCTCACACTTTCTGCTTCTCCTTCTTACTATATATTTTCTTTCTTTTATCTCAACTTAAAAATGCCAGAGCACAGATCTATTGAGAATAAAATAATTCTCAATACGGCTAGAGGAGATATTTATTAGATAAAAACTATTGATATCTATTCAATACTGTAGGCATTTTGAAATTTTTAAAGTAAACAATTACACCATTCCCACTTTTTATATAATCATCCATATATAGGTGAGGATCCAGAGCTGTTTGTAGAATATTGTGTGAAACAAAACAAAGTATATCGATTATTTATCCAAATACCCATTTCACATATACCTCCTTTGATTACTTGTTAATTTCTACTATAGGTTTTTTCAATTTTAACCAGATATATATGTATATATAAATTGTAAATTTTTAAAAAGATACAAATAAACTGAATTACAAACAGTTTCTCCTCCATTTTTTTTCTCTATCCAGTTCATCTCCCCTCCAGGGCAACTGTTGTTACTCTTTATTTGTGTGGCCTTTCAATCTGTGCATATGTAATTATATTTGTGTAGCGTTATTTAGCATAAAGAGTAGCAAACTATATACAGAGGTTTGAAATTTTCTTCCTTTTGTTTTTTAAAACTTAGTCTGCATTTGGATTGCTTTTATGCTTTTTTAAGAAATAATTATATTTACTTTCTAGTGGTTACCTTCACAATTATGATTTTGTATAATATTCTTAATAATTTATTTCTTAAATGCCTATTTCCCACTTTGAACCGTGAAGAAATCTTCTCCATTCCCTACTTTTTCTCCCCATATTTTCATTCCCTCTCATCTTCTCTTCTCTTCTCTTCAAATTTGTGTATAATATACCTTTTCTACATTGTCAGATTTCCTAGTATTACATTTTGCAATATTACATATTGCCATAAATAATGCTATAATAAATGGTAACATTTATTATAACTTACACCATACAAATAAATGGATATATTGCTTTACTATCTGTTAGTTAACAGAAACATCCTCTGATAGTTTCTTCAAAGGGACAAATACACTATACACTTTCAGTTAATATTTCATATTATAAATGGCTTCCATGTTGAAAACTGACTTGAGTATCAGCTTGCCTGATTAAAGAATTTTGGAGTTATGCTTGATTTTCATGAAAAAGTTGTATGCACTTTCCCACTATAGTGAAGGTGTGGAAAGACAGTCTGTTTTTGTTTTCCCATACAGATGATTTGATATTTTCATCTAGATAATGAATGAAAATTATTTGTTTGTCTTTAAAAGTTATTATCTACACTAGGATATCTACTTGACATATATTTTTTAACATTTTGTGTTAACTTTTCATGCAATATCTTGTACTGTTAAATCTGTAGATTCAAGTTACTTTTATCCCTATTTTTCTAAAATTTTATCTTTTTTTCTTTTCCCTTGTATTGCCTCTCTTTTTCAATGAAATCACTTACGCATGTGTTGTCTCTCTCTTGCCTGTCTTCAATAAGCATTACTTTTCCTTAATGCTTTTTCCAGAAAACTTTATATTTAGAATCCTTTTTGATTTACAGAAAAGTCAAATGGCCACCAATGTGGCCAGGGAGAGTTTCAATCTGATTTCAAACATACGAATTAAATATTTCACATTAAATCGGGTGCTGTCAGTAAAAGAAAGCAAAACTGAGACAAGGCAAGAGAAAATGTCAGACCATTTTGGTAGAAATAGAAATTGTAATCATATAACAACCGGCTTTAAACAGGGTATGGAAGGAGAGAGTGTGGATGGTTCAGCATTTTATCTTGATGTTAGGAGTGCTTAAAGCTGAATGAAATTTTGTTCAATAGTTTTAAAAATTCTGCATGTTTGTTTTAGCTTAAACTGGCATAGTTATCACTTTGCTGTCATCTGAATCTGCTGTCTTGTGTCATTTCCTGACAAATAACAATACTTTGTTGTTTTTGAATTTCCTAACTTAAAGCATATTGTGGGAAATTATGAAATAAATATTGAAACAAATAAATATATGAAGACTTTTATTGAATAAAACTCACGGGCAAATTTAAAGAATAACTGTTTTTTTTTTTTCACCAAAACCAACAGCAAAGGAATAAGCAAAGGAATATGGAAATATCAAGTATGTAGTTGGCTGAAAATGGCCCCAAAATATATCACATTCTAATCCCTGGAACATGTAAACATTCCTTTATTTGAAAAGGGGGTCTTTGCAGATACCATTCATTTCAGGATCTTTAGGTGGAGAGATTATTCTGGATTATTTGGTTGTGCCCAAAATGCCATCACATGTACCTTTATTACAAGGAAGCAGGGAGAGTACACACACTCAATGCAGAAGATAAGGTGATAAAAACATAGGGACAAAGGTGATGTGGATGGAAGCCTGGGAATGCCATCAACCACAAAAGGCAAGGAAGAATGAACTAACTAAAGAAAAAAAGAAGAAAGGAAGGGAAGGGGAGAGGAGGGAAAGGGAGGGGAGGGAACGGGAGGGGAGGGGGAGACTCCAGAGTTGGTTAGTGTCCAACACCTCGATTTCAATGTAGTTATACTGATTTTGGACTTCTGCCCTCCAAAACTATGAGATAGTAAATTTCTCTTGGTTTGAGTCACTCTATGATAATTTGTTACTTTTCCTACTATCATAGGAAAGTAACACAAAGTATCTGCTTATTAAAAAATAATCTTGGTAGTACTCATACATGTGAAAGATTTGGAAAATTCAGGTAAAATACAAGTTTCTTCCGTCTATATTGATTAAAAACAATATGTGTTTTCCTTTTGAATCATTGAAGATGCATAACTTGAATCAGTTTAAAGTGTACAAACTTCTTGCACGCTATCTCCACTGAATATATGTGTGTGTGTATGCATGTATGTTCCAAATATGTATGTATATAATATATATTTATATACCTTATACAAATATATATCTTTTATATATATATATATGCTGATATAATGTGTGCCTTTGGAAAGAATGTCTTGGTGTTTTTACTAATATTTTTCTTGTTGTCAGAATAGTAATGCGATCTCAGTTGAAAGCCATGGACTAATTGTATAAACTGGGAATATTGCCTTTTCTGAATCTGTATCTGCAAAAGCAACATGGAGTTAGCACCATCAACCTCATGGATTATCGTGGGAGTTTTACCAACTAGCAAAGTTCAAATGCATAGCACAGAGCAATACAGTGTTTGAAACACAGGAAACACCCAACAAATACTACTGAGTTATTTTCCCTTTTCCTGCAAACAAACTTAATATATTTCAAAAAGAATTAATCTGGCAGCAGACCAGAATTGTGAAAATTGTCGTTATGAGAAGTAAGATTGCTTCAGTATCCATTTTCCTTATAAATGGCTAAGCTTGGATATTTTGGAGGTTGAATCTAATTTATCATTACTGTGAAGATGTCATGTAACACTGTATAGAAAACTGGCTTCTGTGAGTGCAAGGATGTTATAGTTTCCAATAAAATTACAAAATATTTACTGCATCAGACCAAAGACTGTGTCTGATTTCAATAGCAAGTAAATAAAGACCTGCTCTCAGAGCCTTAAATCATTGTCATCTCTACACAGGCATGTTATTCATTTCCAGACTAAAAGGCCCAACACCGCCCAGTTCTATTGATCATGAATTTTCTTCTTATTGAATTTTACAATCCAAAGCAAATAACAGGGCTAAAAAGGGACAGTCATGAAATTATTAAAACTCAAGTAGAATTTATTTTAACAACATACGTGAAAAGCTCCAAAGTTTAAGTATTAATCAAATTTATAAAATTCAATTAATCATACTGTAAATGTTTTTTAAGCAATATTTCCCTAGGGGGGAAAATCGAATTAATTATAAGGAAGTTTGCTAACAGATGTTTGCTACATGCATAATGTAAAAGCATGATGAGGATTCTATTTTCTACTCAAAATGATGCAATGCCAGTTTTACGGTTGTAAAAAGAGACAGTGCCACAAGTGAGCTCAGGGCAAAATCTGCCTTTGTTGAAACCAGCTCTTGATCTAAGGCTCTAGCTTCTTGTTACACAAAGGAGAAATCACGAACCAACTGTATAAACCATTGTTAAAAATGACAATTCCATTTATGTATGGCATACAGATGCTTTCAAAATAAAACCTAATGACTGAGCCAGTTGGAACAATAAACTGATAGCTTTTTCCTAAATGTAATCACACATTGCTGCTCCCAGAATTGTAGATGCAGCATAATCGATACCATTATTTAGCAGTTCCCATAAGTCTGCGTTTCGCACCACATGCCATGAGATCCAAATAGATCAACAATTTAAATGCAAAAAATAATGGCACTAGAAAAAGTACTTGAAGAAAGCTTGATTGAATTTCTTTATATTTTGGAATGAGAAAGGCCATTCTCACTGTAAGTCAAAATTCAAAACTCGTAAAAGAAAAGATTGATAAAATTACCTACATAAACAAACAAAAAGCAAACCTATTTGAGCAGTAATGGCAATAATTTGTGTCCCTACTCAATTTTCTTCTTTAGCTGCCCATTTCCTTTAACACAAAATAAAAGAAAAATAATATCATTCAAAAATAACTAAACTCCAACTCGGTTATTTCTTATGATATTTGGACTAAACTTTAGTTTTTGTGGCCCATTTTCAATTTTTATTCTACTGTGGATAGCATGGTCATCAATCTGCTGTATGTGTATGTATTTCTGTGTTTAATCCATTTTTTAGAAAATAATTTTATTTTCTGAGTATAATGGAGCAAGATATTTATTCATTCTTTCTGAATTCCCAGCTCACTCTTCTGTGTGCTTCTTAGTGACACTATACTCTAAATTTCTTTTCCCAAAGTCTATTACCAGATGGTTTTCTTTTCATTTGTATCAATGGAATGAGGGGCGGGAGGCGCCAGGCACGGAGAGGCGGCCTTGAGGGAGACAGCAAAGAGGGAGGAAGTAAAAAAGAATTTTCTTCCAGTTTTGCAACTTTGCCTGCATCGTTCTAGCAGCAAAAGGCAGTTAGGGTCCAACCCAGTATCTGCCAGCACTCCTAGAACCAGCCATCTGCACTGTGTCAGAGATGTCAGCACCAGCTGCACAGTGACCACACCCCCAACACACCACACACACACACACACACACAAACACACACACACACAAACACATCTACACAAGAGGTCCAAGCACTTACTATGAAGCAGGAGCCTCTGCTTCAGAGACCAAGTGACAATTGTTCAGCCACTCGCTCTAAGCACATAGGTTTTGTGACAGCGTGTCTTCCCTTAGGTTCCCCAGCATATGGAATAGTAGCTTTTTAAAAGCTATACACATTAGTTCCTATATTTAATTATTGCTGGTGCAATACCAACCACTGCTTCTGGGTTTTTTATTCTTTCTTTCAAAGCCTGTAAGTGGTACCAGGAATAGTCCCAGGAATCATATCCTTAAATATAGATTTCTGAAATTAGTTTTGATGATGAATACAGTTAACAGAAAAAGATAATTTTTAGCATGCAGTGGTATCAAAATTACTTAAATGAACATTTCTCAGTCTTTTAGGTTGATATGCTTTGGCTGTGTCCCCACCCAAATCACATCTTGAATTGTAATTTGAATTGTAATGCCCATAATGTGTTGAGGGAGGGAGTTGTGGGAGGTGAATAAATCACGGGTTAGTACCCCATGCTGTTCTTGTGATAGTAAGTGAGTTCTCACAAAATTCGATGATTTTATAAGGGGCTTCCCCCACTTTGCTATGCACTTCTCTCTCCTGATGCCATACGAATAAGGATGTGTTTGCTCCCCCTTCTGCCATGATTGTAAGTTTCCTGAGGCCTCCCCAGCCATGCAGAACTGTGAGTCAATTAAACCTTTTTCTTTTATAAATTTTCCCAGTTTCACATATTTCTTCACAGCAGTATGAGAATGGACTAATACAAAGGTTATACTGTCTAAGATCAGGCAGTTGTTGGCCATTATTATATTAATACTGACATTAAGAACTGAGGGTGGGAAGCTGGTTTCTGATTACTCCAAGAGGCTTATAGAAATAAACATAAAAGATTAGTGCCTTAAAGTTTTCTTACCAATCACAGAGAATTAGAGAGGTACTATTGTGGTCCTAAAATAATCACTTACATCTTATAACGACTAAGGAGATAACAATGAAAATTACCCCAAATTTAATTATGCTGGTTGAAAAATAATTATACAAGTTGAATTCTTACTTTTTAAAGTCACTTCTGTGGAACTGTCACTTATGTGGGAGTAAAATGAAAAGGGATGAATTTTGACACAATAGTAATTGAAACCCTTAAATATTAAAATTTCCTTTACATTATTTTACCTGTGGAAGCATCATCTCCACCAGTGGGTGAGGAGAATAATTTTATCTTACTTCATAACTGGAGGCTGTTGTCTTGCACGGGGATGTCATTTCTCCTCAAGACACAAGTCTACCACAGCTTGTTGTTCAAGACTTATGATTATAATCATATTTTAGCATGCTTCAGAGATAAGATAAAAATCAGACCCAGAAGATTAGTTTATATTTCAAAATATGGGCAAGATTTGCTAATTTATAAAGGCAACAGAACTGAAAAATATATGTGGGGATTAGGGATACAAGAGAATTAAATCAAGAAAGCCAAATCATATTAATACACTGGGACAGTATACTAAGTGGAGACACTTTGGTTTCTTGACTGAATATATTAGTTTAAACATGAGGAGTAATTCTACTATTTATTTGGTTGGTTGACTGAAACCTAGTGTCAAATATTCAACAAGGTTGAGATGATTTGCAGGTTGAGTTCTCTGGAAACAGAAGCTGAAATGAAGTTTTAGTGCAAAGCATTTGTTAATGATCAATGTCTTTGAAAAATAGGGCCGGGCGCAGTGGCTCACGCTTGTAATCCCAGCACTTTGGGAGGCCAAGGTGGGCGGATCACGAGGTCAGGAGATCAAGACCACAGTGAAACCCCGTCTCTACTAAAAATACAAAAAATTAGCCGGGCGTGGTGGCGGGCGCCTGTAGTCCCAGCTACTCGGAGAGGCTGAGGCAGGAGAATGGCGTGAACCCAGGAGGCGGAGCTTGCAGTGAGCCGAGATTGCGCCACTGCACTCCAGCCTGGGCGACAGAGCGAGACTCCGTCTCAAGAAAAAAAAAGAAAAAATAGGAGGAGGAACCGGGACCATATAAAGGGAAGAGCTGAAATACAATGCTACCCTGAATATCTTCAGTCAAGTTAGTGATGGAGAGCTCAGAAGCAGGGATTTGCATTCTAAATTTTCATGCATTAGACCAAAATAGCTACAGCTTTATAATCCCTCCTCAGTTAGCTGCAGAATGTTGGCTGCCTCAGGCAAAACATGACCTTGGGCAAAGCTGTCCCTGACGCAAAGGTAGGTCCTGAAGAAGCTGACAACTGGAGGTTTTCTACTGACCACACTTTCTTTAAATAGGCAGCAATTCCTTCTTTGAAGGGGAATCTAGGTAGAACATCTGTCTAACACACAATGTCAGAATGTCCTTGACAAGATCTGCAGGAAGAAATCTGATGTCTTGGCAAGGTGAAAAGGCTGAGAGCGATTCCTCATGTTCGGTGTGAATATCACCGTGTATTTTCTGAGGACGCAGAGAACACTGGCCTGAAAGATAATAGTCCCATCAACTCTTCAAACAATGGTACATTCAGGGCCTCCCTCCTTCTAGTAGTCTATTCAGAAGATGTTTCTATTTGGTTTTATGACTTTTTAAGAACTGGCAACTTAATCTGAAAGCAATTTTTCACATTATCTCTTTAAATAACAACCACAAATATTCATCTTTGCCCAAACACAACAATATTTTATACTATGCTTTTGTTTCTGATGTTGTTTGCTGAGATAACGTTCCCTCTGTCTTGTCTGAAAAAAAATTCATAGTCACTCTTCAAATTGTTTTTTAAGTATTATGTTTCTTTAAACCTTTTTAAAATTACTTTTGACAGAATAGATTAGTCCCTATCATAGCTTGTAAAATCAACAGATTACATTACCACATTTTGTTTACATATTAAATCTTCTGCCACATTAGTTTAATATCCTTGAGAGCATGGACTAAATCGTAGTTATCTTTTTAATTCAGTATTTGAATTATACTGAATCCTCTCACTAATGTTTGCTGAAAAAAAAAAAAAACCATTATGGCAAATGGTTAACAAATGATGCAATTAACTAAAATTAAGAAGTGAAGAAGAGAAGTCTTGTAAAGGACATGGGAAAATGATAACTTGCTCAATTTAAGAGAACTTGAGTTTGAAGGATCTAAGAGAGAGCCAGACATAGAGAGATAGGTTGATAGGATAATGAATGAAAGAATACCTGAATGAATAAATGAATGAATGTGACATACCCCAGTGGAAAGTTGTTAGCCAGCAAAAGCTAGTCCTTCAGTAAAGGAGATCACTTAACAAAGTAATTATATTATTTTGTGAGTGACATCACTGTACTTAAGAGAATGGGATGCTGTAGCTTCTTCAAAAGTCTCAGGATCACTTCGTGAATGAAGACTCTCATAATTATTTTCTTAAACAGTATTATTAAGAAATAATCGATATTCAGTAAACCACACATATTTAACATGTATTTAAAGTATATGATTTGACAAATGTTCACATATGCATACACAATAGAAACCACCACTGCAATCATGAGAAAGTATATATCCAAAAGTTTACCAATGCCCCTGGTAATTCCTCCCTCACACTATTTTTTACTCCACATCTCCAAAACACAGTTGACCCGTTTTCAGTAACTGCGTATTACTATTTACTTTCCTGAGACTTATAGAATGAGTTGATATGGTATGTTCTGTTGTATTTTGGTCTGGCGTATTTTACACAGCAGAATTATTTTGTGCTTTATCCATCTCATTACATGTATCAGTAATTTATTCATTTCAATTGATAAATAGTATCCCATTGTATCAATATAACATAATCATTTATCCATTGGTAAACATTTGGATGTTACTCGGATAATTTGGATATCATGGTTATCACTTGGATAGTCATCACTTGGATGTCCATTGAATAAACAATGTATAAATTGGTTATTCATTATCTGGTGATAAACATTTGTGCCATTTCCTTTTTTTTTTTTTTTTTACTTCTTTTAGCTTTTACAAATAAAATATTTGGCTATTGTAAATAAAGCTGAACATTTGGTATAAGTCCTTAAAAGGACATACATTTCCTTTTTCTCTTTCATAAATACCAAGGAGTAGAATGGTTGTGTCAGATGTTAGGGCTATTTTAATTTTTTAAGAAGCTGAAGAACATTTTCCAAGAGATTTTACCATTTTACATTTCTATCAACAGTTTATGAAAGTCACAGGGTGTACTTTGTGCAAAATTCTAAGAAAATTATACGAATGAAGAGCCACGTTAATGTTATATATCCAGTGTTGCAGATGTTTTTTTCTATTTGTCATAATTTTTCTGTTCCTATCTAAAGCCATTTATGTTTTAATTCCCTTTAAACTTTTCAGCATTGTTCAGTTATGGTTTACTTGTCTTAGCATTTCTTTGTTTCTATTAAGTGCCATTTTTCTTATCTTCTGTGTTACAAATTGGTTCTTCTAAAGTCCTTTCCCTTTCTAAGACATGGAAAGCAGTAAGCATGAGCTGAACTTAATGCTTAATCTGACACTTAATGTTTCCAGACAGTTAATCAGAGAATCTTTGAAGCAGATTGAATCTCCAAATCTTTTTATTAAAAATGGGATTTTATTTTTTGTGGTTCCTTAGAGTAACTTCCTTGGATGTCTGCCTGTTTCATGCCAGGCTTCTTATGTGGCTCTCTTCATGTGTTCTTATATTTCTCCAGTACTTAGTTCTACAAAATTTCTTATTGAGAGTCATAATTAATCACAAATAAATTTACATTAACAACTAATGACATCTACCAACTGAGAAGCAGCTAGGAATTTAAAAGCTTTACTTACATCCCAACTTTTTTTTTTTTTTGGCTAAAATCTTAAATCTATTTAACTCTTTTGTCAATAATTCACATTACTATGACATTTTACATTACCATAAATAGTTTAGTTCAGTGAAGTATTTAATGATGAAACACCCCACTTTCCCATTCCCTCACTTCAATAAGCTAGCTGTGATTATATCTCCTCTTTAATTTCCTTTTTAGGCAGTATACTGTTTTTTTGTAAATAGCACTTCTCATATTATTGGTATCATGTCTTTACATGTTTGTTTTCCATTATTGTCATGATTATTTTAAAGACAGATCAAGTATTATGTGTCCTTTTATCTTTATACAAGGTACTCAATTCACATATAATTTTTTCAGATGTCACATTCATGATTTCTGCTTTCCTGGTTTCAGAACTTATAACAGCTAGGCATCTAACAGGAAATATTTAAAAATTTATAGATAGATAAATCAATAAGAATTTTTTTAGAAATATTAAACAATATCCTTATTGATCCTGAACTAACCTGCACTCATGTGCTGAACTGACCTTTTTAAAATGATTATTGACAGAGAACATAACCAGGCCATTCTTTTTGATTTTACTAGCTACAAAGGTTTATGATCTCTAGTATTATATGATGATAAATGACAGTCACAAGTTTGTGTTATCATTTATGTATTTCCAGTCTGCATTCCAACATTAAGACACATAATAATCTCAAAAATTGGTATTATTTTTCATTTCATAATTATAGAAACATTACACATGCCTCGTACTGTTTTATCTGTACCAGCCTTGTTGGTAGATAAGGGAGGTTGAAAGAGCTACCTACGTTTATAACCATTCAGGCTAAGACTTATTCAAAAGTTGCCAGAGAGAGAGACACATCCATTAATCATGAAAATCAACAGGGAGGCTATAAAAGTAAGAACATATCTGTGAACAGTAAAAATGCTAAATAACAGAATGGCAGTTAGGTCCTTTTACCTCTCCAAACAATTAAAACCTACTTGTGAAAGCCAAAGCCATCACAGTAGGGTAGAGCAGAGCTTTTAAATATTCAGAGTGGATATTATACCGGAGCATTCAGAATTGAAGAGATGGATTTGAATGGCAATGCTAATTCTGTTGTTAGTCATGGGCTTAAGAGAGGCAGCACAATGTCAAGGAACATAGAAAGGTATTCTTTTCTAGTATACCTTCACCCTGCTCCAATACATTCTATCATAATAGATGCATTTGCTCTAAAAGTTCCTCTTTTATATTGCCTTTGTCCCCAAGAGAGTTTATTCTCATTGTTGTCTTCCATTAAGACCGGTTTCATCAGAAAATTGGAAGGCCACTTAGGTTAAGGGACTTTGGGAGGATAAACAGATTAGAATGAGACTAGGATAATTGTAATGAATACCCAAGGTTCAAAGGAGAAAGAGACCTACAAGTGGGAGCAAAAAATAGTCAAACTGCACTTACATTATTAAGAAATTGACATAAGACTAACCATAACTTATCCAGATATGAACTTTGCTCTCTAACCCACAAGGCTAACCCAGTCAATTAGCCTATCTTTACCTTTTTTGACTGTGTTTTGACTGCAAATTGGTCTCAACCATTGAGAGGTAACAGGAGGAGTTTGGATAGCAGAAGAAAATAGGCAAAGCTATCTTCTTCTGTGTCTTCCCTGCTTTGCTTTTTGGATTATGGCAAATGCTACATCCCTGCAGGAATACAGCCTCTGCCTAGTGTACCCATTTCAAGGATTCCAACTCTTTTGGGGCTCTAATAACATTATCTCTTCTCTTTGCACTATCAGACTGAGAGTGGCAACTGTTTTCCTGTTGTCACTACTTGAGTGCTTCAACATAAGTTTTTTTTTGTTGTTGTTTTTTTTTTTTAGAGAGTCTTCCTCTGTCACCCAGGTTGGAGTTCCATGGTGCAATCTCGGCTCACTGCAACCTCTGCCTCCCGAGTTCAAGACATTCTCCTGCCTCAGCGTCCCAAGTAGCTGGGATTACAGGCACCCGCCACCACGTTGAGCTAATATTTGTATTTTTAGTAGAGACGGGGTTTCACCATGTTGGCCAGGCTGGCCATGAACTCCTGACCTCAAGTGATACACCTGCCTCAGCCTCCAAAAGTGCTGGGATTACAGGCATGAGTCACTGTGCCCGGCCGCTTCAGCATCTCTTACTGGTTATCTTTTTGGTTTCCTTCTTTGTGCTCATGTCTCTGTTGAGGGTCACATTATCAAAACCTTAGATCCTCCATCTGACTACAAAACATTAGCCTCTTCTGTCATTTCTTATTAATATCTTACTTATGTCTGCCAAGTGCCTTTTCTCAACTATCCCACATGCTATATTTTCTAGAAAGCTTATAAGTCCCTTTGAACTACAGCTTTTTTTAACTCATTTTTTCCTTCAACCATCCCCACCCACTTCCTGTCTCGTTTTTACTCTCTCTTCTTCTAATCTCTTATTCTTTATTACTATAGGTCACATATTATTCATTTTATCATAACTCCATGATCCTTTGTCTTACCTGCCTGTGTGACAAATACACTATTTTCTGTTTAAATGTTACAGTAGGTAGTCAGACATGAACAGGGCGGGAGAGTCCCTTGCCCTCAGAAATGCCAGTCAACTGTCAAGTTACAGTTAGGCAGTTGTTTAATTGTCTCAATAAAGTAATAATTGGTCACAGCCAACACCAGGGAAAGGCAGTCTCCCCATAGACAGAAAATAGCTGAGACCGGGTGCGGTGGCTCATGCCTGTAATTCCAGCACTTTGGGAGGCCGAGGTGGGCAGATCATGTGAAGTCGGGGGTTCAAGACCAGCCTGACCTACATGGAGAAACCCCATCTCTACTAAAAATAAAAAATTAGCCGGGTGTGGTAGCACATGTCTGTAATCCCAGCTACTTGGGAAGCTGAGGCAGGAGAATCACTTGAACCCAGGAGGAGAAGTTGCCATGAGGGGAGATCACGCCACTGCACTCCAGCCTGAGCAACAAGAGAGAAACTCTGTCTCAAAAAAAAAAAAGAAAAACAAAAAGAAAAAAAAAGAGAAAATACCTGAGGCTGGTGATCAGCAGCTTCCCGTCAAGGTCTCAGGACTTGGGCAAGTAGGCTTAAGCATGCACAGAAAGAGGTAAAATGGTGGAGTTTAACTGGTATGTGACCTGCAAGGAACACTTGACTGGTAAGGGAAGAATGTCTCAAATGAGCGTGTGTACAACTCCAGTAAACACATTGTGCATGTGCCCCCTCCAAGTGCTGGCAGGCCACTGCATATGTGGACAGCCTACCCCAAGGGAAGAATCATGGGAGAAGTAACACAAGACTCTGGAAGCATGCCAACTTATAAAACCCCAAGTCAAAAATCAAAGCATGCACTTGATCGCTCAAGTCATCTCCCTGGCCCTTTCTCAAGCAAACTTTACTTCCTTTCATTCCTGCTCTAAAGCTTTTTTTGTTTGTTTCTTTGTTTGTTTTGAGACGGAGTCTTGCTCTGTCGCCAGGCTGGAGTATAATGGCATGATCTCGGCTAACTGCAACCTCCACCTCCTGGGTTCAAGTAATTCTCCTGCCTCAGCCTCTGGAGTAGCTGGGATTACAGGCACACACCACCACGCCCAGCTAATTTTTGTATTTTTAGTAGAGATGGGGTTTCACCATGTTAGCCAGGATGGTCTCAACCTCTTGACTTCAGGTGATCTGCCCACCTCGGCCTCCTAAAGTGCTGGGATTGCAGACGTGAGCCACTGTGCCCAGCCTATAAAGCTTTTTAATAAACTTCCACTCCTGTTCTAAATATTGCCTTGGTTTCTCCTTCTGCCTTATGCCTCTTGGTTGAATTATTTCTATTAAGGAGACAAGAACTGAGGTTGCAGGAGATGCATACAGATTTGCTGCTTCGAACATATTTTGATGCCATATGACTCAGATACTTTTCCCGGTTGTAAGATACCTGTACACCTTGCCTTCTTTGGCTGGTAGCATTCAACCCCCGCATGTGTTTTTTTTTTTTAACCTTTCACTTTCCTGCTTACTAAACAACCCCAGAATAATTCCCCTTGGCCACAATGGCTCTGCTTTTCCCGGCTCATCTCTCAATTCACCCTGACCAGTGGCTCAGGGATGAGAAGGATGTTGGAGTCTGCACCGACTAGACTTGAGATGCCAATGGTCATTTTGGACAAAAGGGTCACGAGAGTGGTGGGGCTAAAGCCAGAGACTGTGCAATGTCTGGAGTTTCCTCTCCTTTTTCAACTAAAATAGACTCTTTTCCAAAAACCCACACCACCCATTCTCCTGTTTTCTCTCTGTGTATTCTGAAATGGCCTTGCACACTTGCAGGACCTCTGCTTAGGAGGCAACGTTTCTTTTCTCCAGCTTTGCTTTGCGTGCCACATGACTTCCTTCTTTGCTGTTGGCTCCTTGCGAGGACAGACACTAATTGGAACCTCGGCTCTGCCAGCTCCTTATGACTTACCGTGTGCTTTCCATTCCCGTTATGCCCCAGGGCCACTTTTTCCAGTGGATTTTGAACCAATTTTTTTGCTTGCATAGGATCTCACCCTCTGGTCCTTTAACAACCCCATCTCCTTTTTTTTTAATTTTTTTTTTTTTTTAGTTAATTCTACTTTGTAAGGAGAGGAAATTCTGCCTTTGCCATTTATGAGCCCTTATCATGCCCCAAAGTCCTCCAGAAGTTTCTCCTTTATGTCAAGAGGGCCAATAAACATTGCCTTCCAGAATCCAAGGGCTGCTGTTTTTATGAGCATATAAAGGCTTTCCATGAGTATTCCTCTCACGTCCTCCTGCTTCCTCCTGTAGCCTCCATTTCTGTAATTACTTCCACACCCTTCTCAATATGCATCAAGACCTTCAAAGTCATATTTGAAGGGAGCGAAGTCCTGTTCCCTTGCAGCAGTTAGCTGAGAAATAGGCTTTCCATCTTAAAGAGCATGGGAAATTGGAATGTGAGAAGAGAAGTAATAATTTTTTTGCTAGAATGCTCCAAGTGAGAGTCACTATAATGTCATGGAGACAAGGATATAGGACAGCCCAAGACTGCAGGTTCAGGAGACCGTAGGACAGAGCTGAAGGTTTGTTCTAGGCTAACAAATTACCATTACAACAGAGACAAAGGCAAGTTTAGGGTTACCCAATAAGACCGGTTCATTCCAGATACCCGAAGGATAAACAAGCAGGTCCCTGTTGATTCCAAGATCTCCTCCATTCTGAAATGGATAATTGTGATGAGATGAGACCAAGGTTAAGGGTACATCATAAGACCAGTTCATGCTGGAACTCTAAGGATGAATGGAGGATGAATGGGGGAATGCCTTGTTCAGACTAATAATAGGAAAGTAAGAGGTCACACCTTCTTTTCCTTTTTCCTCTTTTTTTCCTTCTCTGTTCTTTTTTTGCAGATAGGTAACTGTGTCTCCATAACACAGGACACACCCCTCAGATGCATCCTCAAGGGAAAAGTTTGATATCTCCAAACCTTAAAACAAAAAATTAGGTTTCCTTTGGAATACTGTTTGGCCCAGAAATGAACTGGGAGAAAATTAGAAAACTCAGCCTTAAAAACTATGCAACCATAAAAAAGGATGAGTTCATATCGTTTGTAGGGACATGGATGAAGCTGGAAACCATCATTCTGACAAAACTATCGCAAGGACAGAAAACCAAACACCGCATGTTTTCACTCATAGGTTGGAATTGAACAATGAGAACACTTGGACACAGGGTAGGGAACATCACACACTGGAGCCTGTCGTGGGGTGGGGGGATGGGGGAGGGATAGCATTAGGAGATATACCTAATGTAAATGAGTTAATGGGTACAGCACACCAACATGGCACATGTATACATGTGTACATGCAGTAACAAACCTGCACGTTGTGGACATGTACCCTACAACTTAAAGTATAATTAAAAATAAATAAATAAATAAAAAACAAAAAAAACTCAGCCTAAAACCCAGTGTCCTTACACAGGAAATCCTCAAATTAGCCTCCTCATTCTTTGATAACTGAGATCAGGACAAGGAGGACAAGGCTAAGGAAAAGGAAACATGCAAGGAGAAGAGGCAGGCCCAACTATTGGCTGCTCTGCAAGCTCTCTGGCCTCCTCCAGGTTGTCTTAAGGGCACTCTTCAAGTCACTGCCACTGCTGCGAGAATCCACGCCACTGGAATGCAAACTGCTACAGTAGGATTAATGTGGAAAAGCCTCACATATCTTGCCCACCCTGCCACAAGCTTGGCCACTGGAAACTCTACTGTCCTGAGGGCCAAAGGGTCTCTGGACAGAATCTTAATTTCTGATGGCCTTGAGCTAAAGGGGCTCTTTGCTCGATTAGCTTCCAAACCAGACATCATCATCAACAAGAGAAAGACAAGGGCGACTCTGTAGGTGGCAAGTAAAATTATAAATTTGCCTTGTGGGTTCAAGAGCTATCTACTCTGTGCTAATCTTACCTCTAAGCAACTCTCCTCCAAATCCTGTTGGGTAATAGGAGAAAATGGCACCTGCCCTCTCTCCAAAAGAAAAGATTCATAGTCCTTTGGAGCAAAACGATACTTTCCAAAATAGGTCCCTGCTTAATATTTGCCCAATCTCTGAATTCATCTTTTTCTCTAGCAGCCCTATTTCTCCAAAAAAATGATGTGAATCCTTAACCAATAACTTAAACCCAGACAGTCCTACCTCATCGTTTTAGAAATATCCCACACCTACTTGACATGCCCTAGCAAAAATCTTATAAATTAGATTTATTTATTTATTTGTAGGAGAATTAATAACAGAAATGTTATACCATGTTAAAAGTTATCAGGTCAACTAAATATCTTAAGGTCATACACAACTACTATGACTCTTAACTGTACAACTTGCCTGCTTTAAAGCCATTAAAATCTAGGTTAAGCCTGGGGACATACAGAGTTATCCATGCCTCCTAGCTATGCTGGTAAGAGTCAAACCTTAACTGCACTTCTGCCTAGTATCCTGGGCTTCAAATGTAGTACATAAAGATAATTGCTTACTTACCAGGTTTTCACCAAAATATAAGTTGCTGAGTTAACAGTGTAACATGTACTTGAGACTACTGCAAAAGCAGTTTTACATCCAAGGCATATAAGAAAAGTACAATGTACTTTTGTTAAAAAAAATCACAAGAAGGCTTGGGAATGTGGATTTTTTTGTCTACTTTAAGAGGTTAAAGGATTATTTTAAGTTACATAGGATAAAGCTGAAAGTTTAAGCAAGTTGTGGAAAGTTTGTAAAATATTAACATTGTTAAAAAATTCTGTGTATGAATACATTGGCTAAAATTAAAGGGGTGTCATTCAGTTTATCCATAAATTGAACACTGGGATAAAAGCACAACACAGTTTTCTTAGAGCATTGTTCTACTCTATAACAGAAAATTGTAAAGGACTATAAAAGGTTTATGAAAATCTTACCTTATGGTCAAACTGATTAAGGCTGGCTAGATTTATCTACAAGGTTTTATTACTAACTGGGTTTGACATCAATAGTACACTAATGCAAAGGTATAATCTGGCTTTCTTTGAGTTTTATTTGTATAAATGTGTTATTGGTTTGTGTTCCAAAATTATGCAAAAGTCCTATAATTCTTATGTGATTTAGTATATGTCATCAATATAATTTTTATGTTAAATTATTGTGTGCCACCGAGCTAACACATTTTCCTACCTATTGTGTCTTTGGCTGCCCTAAGGCTTCCTGTCATCCACAGATAATTGTTGTTTTGTTTTAATCCTCTTTAAAAGGTAGTTTTATAATCAGACATAGGGTTAAATGCAGTTTCTGATAACTTTGATGATTGTGACATTAGAACAAAAGAAAAAAACTTTCAGGACTCTCATGTGGATCTGGAAATGTTTATAAATATCAAGCACAACAGGAGTTAACTACATGGACTGAACTCACAGAAGACTTAAAATAATTCTTGTATGTCCTTTTGCTTAAAGTGTTGCTAATTCTTTGTTTCCCAAAGCCAAGAAAACATTTCTTCTAAGCTATATAAAGCTTTTAACTCAGGAAATTTTAAATTTGGAGTATATTTCTCTCTGCTAGATTTCTCCAGAGTTTGGAACTATTCACAAGTATTCTTAACTTATGGCAATATAGTTATTTGTATAAATACCACACAAATCTTTTTTTTTTTTTTTTGTAACAGGACAAAGTTGGAGAAACTGGAGCTTTGACTGAAATGGCATGCTTTCAGCTACAAACGAATTCCTTTAAGGAATCGAAGTTAAGTTATAGAGTCAATAAAAGACCCTTAGGAAAACTAGACTTATACTTTGTCTACACAGTTCCTATACAGGGTTTCTGACTTGTGGTAAATAAATGACACTTTCAGAACAGGTTCAGGAATCCCAAGTTATCTTGGGACCTCAATAAAGAGGAATTTATCTAACTCGTATAGGTATTTGATGGCACAAACCCATGGCTGGGCTTAAGGCTTTAAAAAGTCTTATTTGGGATTCCTTGTGAAGCAAAGTTCCATAAAAGCCAATTTACAAAGGCAAATAATTATTCTTGCTATGCTTTGTACAAATAATCAGGCCAAGTGTAACAAGACTGTAGCTTATTTTGCAAGCAAATCAGTCTTATCATGATTTGTTGTTAACAAAAATGAGGACTGGAGAGAGAGAAATTATTTTAAGAACTGTGGTACACCTGTTATTAGATTCTAGACTCATTAATTATTTTTTAGTTTTTGTCTGCAATTTAGACTAATCTTGCTTATTTCTTTGAACCGACCAGTGATCTTTGACTGCAGCTCAAAAGAAGCAAGAGAGTAATGCAGTGTAATGTAGAAAATTTGGATCAGTATCTTAATTCTGGGCACATATTAGAATTGGCTGGCAACCCCATGAACTCAAGTTTTAGCAGGCATAACTATAGCCACCAGCTACCTGGGTATGTCAGCAGTCTTGGAAATTTTTGAAACTGTCCTCACTCTGCTATTTTGTTTTGGCATCTCTACTTTTTCTTTTTGGTCCATGTCTTCTAAATCTAATAACACAGTTTATCTCCTCTTGCCTTCAGGCCATCAACCTCCAGATGATCCTCAGTGAGAGATACCATCCTTTCAATATTCACTTGTCTACAGAGGACCCCTCTGCTGCCCATTAGTCAGACACAACAGAGGCAAATCCTTCACTTTTCTCCTTTGGAGCTGTCTAAATACCACTTTCTCCAATGCATGGAGCCACCCTACTCTCACAGTTAGCAAAAGGTGAAGACCCATAGAACAACCATCACATCCCCTCTGTGAGCAGGAAGCAGTTACAGAAGACTGACCTTTGTCCATTTTCGCCAAAGAATTGGGGCCTTGGATTCTTGAGTGTAAAAAATGTTAAAGTAGGTAGGTAGTCAGACATGAACAGGGCAAGAGAGCCCTCCAAACTGCCACCAAGAATGTCAGGTGACCATCAGGTGATGGTCAGGCAATTGTTACACTGTCTCTCTAAAATAATAATTGGTTGCATTTGGTGTCAGAGAAAGGCAGTTTCCCAATGGATAGAAATACCTGAAAGTGGTGATCAGCAGCTTCAGGATAAGATCTCAGGAGTTGGCCAGTGGGCTAGAGCATGTGCACCAAGAGGCAAAATGCCAGAGTTTGACTGGCAAATGACCTAGGGAGATTCGACTGGTAAGATAAGAACACGTCAAGTGAGCATGCATACAACTCCAGTAAATGCACTGTGCACACGGCCCCTCCCAAGTGCTGGCAGACCACTGCTCATGTGGACAGCCCACCCCAAGGGAAGAATCCAGGGAGAAGTGATTCAAGACCCTGGAAGCATTCCAACATAAAAAACCCCAAGTCAAACATCAAACCATACACTTGATCTCTCAAGTTGTCCAGTTGACCCTCTTCCAAGTGTACATCACTTCCTATTGTTCCTGCTCTAAAGCTTTTTAATAAACTTTCACTCCTGCTTTAAAACTTGCCTCAGTCTCTTACTCTGTTTTATGCCCCTCAGTCAAATTCTTTCATCTGAAGAGGCAAGAATTGAAGTTGCTCCATACCCATATGGATTTGCTGCTACTAACATATGGACAAACTGTTGTGGAAGCAGCATTCAGAAGACACACTTTCAAAAGCTAACTTGGCCTTTTTCTGACTCTGTTACCTCAGTAAATTGATGAACCTCATGAAACTGTTCCGTTTTCTGTATCAAGGCTGCACTAGAAACAGTGCTGCTTGTCTCATAGGCTTGCTTTGAAGACCAACTAATGTAATGTAAATAAAAATGCCTTGAGAAGTTCAAGGTGATATCTGAGCATATGTATTAGCATTTTATTTGAACATTTAGGATTCCAAAATAAACCACTTTAGCATCATTTGTAATATATTATACCTACAAATGTTGGAAAATGGTGGCTGGAAAGTTATAATAACATTTTATACATAATTATTTGAAATATAAATAGAGGAACATTTTCTTTTACAAAGAAGGAACACAGGTTGCTGAAATTATAAAGTTTCTTAAATACTCTGATTCCATTGGGGTATAATGAATAGAAAATAATTTTAAAAGAATGAAACAAAATCTGATGTGTATATTAACCCTTACACTCATCTCTACCTAAATTTTATCACATTACATTTCATGTCTGGTCCGCTTCTGACTGCACTGTGTATATTTTTATACTTTTCAGTCTTCAATATTTTAACCAATTGTCAGTGTTGAAGCAGAGCAAATTTTAGCAACTTTTGTCAGGAAAAATGCTAACGCTGTTTGCCAAAATTGTCTAGATTTATTTGTAATAATATATGTATCTTCCCCTCATTTATTTAGAATAAGTCACATTAGTTTACATTGTTTAACTTCTACTTCAATATGTGGATTATGAGACAATAAGAAAAGAAGACATCTTGCTTTTTCCTGAATGCACAAGTCTGCCATGTGGAAATATCCTTCAAGGAAATATGACAAGGACTCTATTTTGTTTTATATATATACCTTTATTTGTAATTCCGCAGAACCCTCTGATAGAAAAACAATGTCCCCTGAACTTTAACTCAGTATACACCCACTGATAATCAGATTGCACATTGACGTGACCTTGTAATTCCCATTTACTAAGCCATTTCTATTTGAAACGAGAAATGATTTTGTCCTCTTTCTTATCTGAGGTAGTATTAAATAGAGTTTCCCTCAACACGCCCAGTCACTCAATATCCTTGTTTCAAAATGCAGTATACATAATCAAGTTGAAAACATGTTTACTACAATATATTTAATGAAGAACGTTAACCTTCAGTGAGTATCCATTAAAATGTTATATCTCAGTGTGTTGCAAAAAGCTGAATTTGAAAATTAAGTCTTGTTTATATAAGAACAGTGATTTTAAAATTCCACTAATGATTTCTGAAATCACTAGCAGTAGGGCTACAATTAGTGGGGAAAAAAGTCCCTAGGCAGTTAAAAACATTGAGCAAAGTTTCAGGCTGGCATTAGCAAAAAATAAAGATGCCACTTCATTGTACTCTTAGTGATAGCTTTTTCATATCAAAAGCACAGTTTCAAACTTTGTAACAGAGCAAGTATTCTATTTAGTATTCATTATCTGAAAGAAATAGTGATAATTAACTGTATCCACTGAGATAGCTGCTAATGATATGTGCTGAGACCAGCCTGCTGATGTTGAAATCTATTGAACTAAAGACAGATATTTCTAAAATCCAATTGTGAGCTCTATTTCTTTCTTACAAAAATGTTGATAAGACCTACTATATAAAGGAATTACTAATTACTTGATGGAGAATTGTATCTCAGTGATGATTCATTGTTTAAGAAATGACATTTTGTTCTTTAAAATTGTAACTCCATTTCTGAGAACTGTCAAGCTCTCTCTGAGCTTTTGATCTGTAATGATATTGCTAGATAGGCTCAAAAATGTATAAGCATAATAGCATAGCATTTTTGTTCTACCTTACTTAAACTATTATTTCAAAAGAAATGTCATTGAGATATAGAAGTTACGCTCACTTTGCGGTTGAAGAACACAAAATAATATACAAGGGGTATTTGAATGAACCATGGGAAGAATTGAGAGAATGCTGTTACCACTATATTTAATAATTTCTGAAAAAAATATCACACTGAAATAGAATTTTCCATCATCCAGAAATGTTTCCTTTCTTTAATAACCATGCCTAAATAAGTTTCTAGTCAGTTTCATTTAAAATTTTATTTCTTATACAATTAAATATGTGTCAAAAAACCTAGGTCCTTAACATAACTGAATATAAAATAACTATAATTTAACAGATTCTTATTCCTATTACAAAGCCATTCTTAAAGAAAGATGATGCTGGGCCGGGCGCGGTGGCTCACGCCTGTAATCCCAGCACTTTGGGAGGCTGAGGCGGGTGGATCACGAGGTCAGGAGATCGAGACCACGGTGAAACCCCGTCTCTACTAAAAATATAAAAAAGTAGCTGGGCGCGGTGGCGGGCGCCTGTAGTCCCAGCTACTCGGGAGGCTGAGGCCGGAGAATGGTGTGAATCCGGGAGGCGGAGCTTGCAGTGAGCCAAGATCGCACCACTGCACTCCAGCCTGGGTGACAGAGCGAGACTCCGTCTCAAAAAAAAAAAAAAAGAAAGAAAGAAAGAAAGATGATGCTTTCTTCATGGCTGGGTTAATTTTAGTTATTCAAATTAGTAATTCTTTCTTTTTTTAATAAACATTTAATGAATGTATACTGTGGTCCATGTATAGTGATATACTCTGGAAATACTAGGACAAATGATTCATAATTCATGCCCTCAGGGGTGTATATTGAATGGAAACACAGACATCCTAGTGTGCCACATCACCATGCATTTACCAAGAGTGATATGTGAATGCTTAACTGAATTTCATAATGGCTCTGACATGCAACCACAAACCAGTGTGGAAAAAAATATATCGCTGGGGCAGAAACAAACAAAAGAGCATATTGCTTTCGGAATACACTAGAGGTAATGCCACTTCACACTGATAAAAATTAAATAAAATTAAACATAACAATACACCGCTATCACCACAAAAAAATACAAAAGTTAAAGATTTATTTTCCTAGATTAGCTTTCAGTTTAGATTCCTTAAAATAAATTTTCATGTTTATTTCCAAATGGCCCAGTTATGTTTTGATCAGTTTTTCCTTTACTTCGGAATATAATACTAAGCTTGGCTAGATCACTATTGTTTTGGTCAATGAGTTTCACTCTGGAAAGTTTTATTGTAACCAATATCGAGAGCTAACAATACAGAAAAAGAAAAAAATTCCATAGACAAAGCTTCCTTACCCTTTTTACTGTTTCTGTCTAACTACATGTGTCAAAGCAGAGGAGTAATAAGTCAAAGGCTTCTAGTATGTGTGCATATGTTTTTAAATTCTGTCTATACCCTCACAGAGCTACCTTGAATAAATATAAGGCTTTTAAGAACTTACCTGATGTAATGGATCTATTTGATAATTCTGTGTACTCTCCTGAGTGTGAATAGAAAAAAATAAAACTCTTCATCTTGGAAATATGTCTGCCTTTATTCATATAAAAATGTCGGTCTACTTTATATATAACTATAAAAAAGTAAACTATGTAAGTTTAATGTGAAAGTACAGGCAATATATCTTACTTATTTTGAAATAAAACAAAATATTGTTGTTATTTTACTTGTTAATATGCAATAGTAACACTAAGAGGTGAAATGATTGTACCATTTTTGGAAAATAATTGAACAGAGAAATATTACAGCTTTGCTTCTTTTCCAATGAATTATAAAAAGCAAACATTAATGTAAAATAAAGAATCAAAACTATCTTTCATTTATCTGTTTTTTCCATGTGTTAAAAATGAAATTCTATTAAAATTATATCAATTGAAATGGTAGTATTTTACTGAGTAGAATAACATTATAATGTTCAACATAAATTGAAGAAAAGGATAGGCCATTAACAATTCTTTACCTTTTTCTAAAAATACTTAGCCTTCACAATACTTTGTGATCAGTAAAAATATTCTCCTGCTTTGCATGCTTAATAATAAAAGCCCGCAAAAATCATAAATGCCTATTATGTTCCAAACATCTTCCTGTTTCTAAACATGCATTATTTCATTTTCTCATCACTTTTATATGTTATGAGATAGATAGTATTAGTAGCTCCATTTTGAAAGCATGAAATTTAAGTCCTTTTTTCCCTCTCTTTCAATTTCAGAGATCTCTCTTTATTAAGATAATTAACAGATGGTTCATGCCTATAATCCTAGCAATTTGTGGGGCTAAGGTGGGATGTTGACTTGAAGCCAAGACTTCCACACGAGCCTGGGTAGAAAAGGAGACCTATCTCTACAAAAGACAAAAAGTTGAAAAAAAAAAAATTAGTCAAGTGCAGTGGCACGAGACTAGAGTCCCAGTTACTCAGGAGGCTGAGATGGGAGAATCCCTTGAGTCCAACAGTTGGAGGCTGTAGTGACCTATGATCATGCCACTGTACCCAACCTGGGAAACAGAGTGAGACTGTGTCAAAAAAAAAAAAAAAAAAAAAATGGGCTGGACATAGTGGCTCACACCTGTAATCACACTTTGGGAGGCCACGGTGGGTGGATCACCTGAGGTTAGGAGTTTGAAACCAGCCTGGCCAACATGGCGAAACCCAGTGTCTGCTGAAAACACAAAATTTAGCTGGGTGTGGTGGCGCACTCCTGAATCTTGGCTACTCAGGAGGCTGAGGTAGAAGAATTGCTTGAACCTGAGAGGCAGAGGTTGCAGTGAGCTGAGATCGTGCCACTGCACTCCAGCCTTCCCAGGCTAGAGTGAGACTCCATCTAAAAAAAATAAAATAAAATAAAATAGGAGGAGGAAACCAAGCTAAATCCACAGGCGGAAAATGTAACTAATTGTGTATTTGAGAATGAAGATAATGTTCAAATCATGAAATTGGAATAGATCCAGTTCAAAACTCTTACTAACATTTGTATATAAATATGTGACAAGTATACTGGGCAGAATAGTCTCCCCTGCCCCCTAATTCATGTCCATCTGGAGCTGTGAATATAATCTTATTTGCAAATAGGGTTTCTGAAGCTGTAATTGAACTAAAATGAGATTGTATGGAATTATTGTGGTTCCTTATCTGGTGAATAAAGTCCTTATAAAAAGATGGATAATTTGAACACAGAGATACACATGGAGAACACGACGTGATGACCGAGGCAGAGATTGGAATCATGGTGTCACACACCACGAAATGCCAAGGATGATTAGAAATGATGGGAAATGGGGAGAGAGGCATGAGGTAAGTTATCTTACTGAGCCTTCAAGAAAGAAGCAATTTTGCCAATATTTCCATCTTGGACTTCTGGCCTCTAAAGTGTTAGAGAATAAAGGTCTGTTGTTTTAAACCACTGTGTGTTGTGGTAATTTGTTACGGCAGCCATATAAAACTAACACAGTATGTTACTGTTAAGTTGAAAAGTTGGCGTTTTCTCCATCTGGCCATTTCACCTGATCTAGATCCAGTTCTTTCCTTGTACATAGATGGTTTTAGCCAAGTTTATTTAAACATACAAATGATCTTATTTTTATCAATTAAAGCTCTACCCCGGCTATCGTAATGACAAAGTCTTTAAAATTTAATGCAAAGGTAACTTGTCTCCTCTCCACCATCCTGAATCTACTGTAGGCTTGGAATCTTGCTCTAGGGTGTTGGAGAAGTTTACTCCTTTTCTTCAACTCTGCTCTTGTCATTCTTCATGCCTATGCACTATCCAATTTACAGACACCTCAAGCATTGAGGTAGAAAGAAAAACAATACAGAAAAAATAGAAAACTAAATTCACTGTGCTTTATTATTGGGGAAATCTGCGCGTTAAATGTACAATTATCGGTGCTCTCTAATGTTGCGCTTTTATGTGTTAATTAGAGATATTTACCTCCTCTACCTTCACCCCTTGGTGGAAAAATTCAAATGCAATTCATAATGGAAGAGATAATCTCCACCTGGCCTTTTACAACTTAACTACATGAGCCTTGGTTTCCATGCTTTCTACTTTGCTGGGCCAGTTTTCAACTCGTGTCAGGACAATTGGGTAGATTCTAAGAAAGCTCCAGCCAGCTTCCTTCTGCATGGCCCAATTTTGACAAATATAATACAAGATTTTTGAAACTTTCACTATAGATAAAAACATGGATCGCAGATAGTGACTCTTGTGATTCCCTGATACACTGTTATCCAAATCTAATGACCATCTAGCCACTGCCCCTCATAGAGTCCTCATGCTTCCCAAACTCAACAGGGTATATGTTAACATCCTTGAGTCATTACCTCAAAATCCCTGTCTTGTACTTCAGCTTAAAATAAATCGACACAA
This sequence comes from Hylobates moloch, assembly GCF_009828535.3. Classification (NCBI taxonomy): domain Eukaryota; kingdom Metazoa; phylum Chordata; class Mammalia; order Primates; family Hylobatidae; genus Hylobates; species Hylobates moloch. Next base: position 1,164,256 of record NW_026652306.1, read on the forward strand.
AACACTGACAAGTTCCTCCATAAATAGATTCCCTCCTTGAGCTTTCTAAATTATTATAGGTGTGTGATTACTAATGCTGAGAGAATCAGTGCTACATTTCCTTAACATGCCATGTGTATGTAGTCAATATCACACTTTAGATCTGGGGTAGTTGGTACCCAAGGCCTCTGCTGAAACTCTGGAATAACATGAAAATATTATACTTAATATCTTGATATATAAGAAGTCTAGAATATTGTCTTCCTTGTCTCTTCCTTCTCTCACTCTCAACAAGAAAAGAAAATTTTTTTTAGTTTGAATTACTCATTAAAACTACAGATTTCTATGCACATATAGCATAATTTAACAAAATCTATTTTAAAAATATATAGGCTTTACACTGTCATCTTCACCTCTGTGAGATGGGTAGTCATATGTGTAGATGAGGGTGTTTTGTTCTCTTTAAGATAATTAAAGTAGATTACTACTTACTTTTGGTATTATCCTAGTTTAAAATGTTTTGTAAACTTTGTAAGATTATTAACTGTGTAGCATTTTATTGTCCTCTTCAAACATTTATAAAATCAAATTATATATGACCTTGGGCCATACTATTAATTATGCGTGCATTAATGTAGAAAATATCTTGCATCCCTGGTGTCTCACCCACTGCCTGGAACACAGAAGACAAGCAGTAATTGATAAACCAGTGTCAAGAAACCAGAGAGAGTGAATTTCTTATTCTCTTGATAGAATTAGAAATCTTTTGGGATTTTAATGGAATCAGAGACCAATTAGATTAGTCAAAGCTCTTCACTAATGAGAAATGAATAAATGGAGAGAGGCTCTATTCTAAATCTAGCATGGTATATACAGAGGCAATGCAAACTAAACTGCCAAGTAAAATATCTTTTATGTTTGATAAATCTATCAAAATTTAGATTTTTTTAAATAATAAAGCATGATGTCAGGATTCTGTGGGGGTTTGACCAGATTCCTTGATGTGAGTGTGTATCAAATGCTATTGACAAAACACAAAGCTCTTCATATATACATAAATAGGGCTGCACCACATGCGTTGTGCTTTTGGGTAACGTGACAATCATACCAGTAACAATAATCATAATGAAAGTTCTGGAATCTTTTATTCTAGGATGCTTTATTTTATTCTAGGATTTATTTTATTCTAGTTTATGCAATGCCTTGAAGACAAATAGAATTAATTTTATTAAATAATTATCCTGCTCTGTTTTTCTGATGCAACTTCAAAAATTCCTTTTGCCTGTATTCTAGGATATATTTTATTCTACGATTATTTATTTTATTCTAGGATCTTTTATTTTATTCTGAGAACACTATAAAGATAAGCTCACTTAACACTCACAGAAAATCAAGGAGTTAGACACACAATCATTACTCTCATATTACCAGTGAGGAAACTGAGGATCATAGAGGTTATATTTCTTGCTCAATGTCAAACAATTTAGAAGGGATGATGCCAGAATTTGATTTTTTTAATGGCTTCAGTGTTGATGCTGTTGCTCACCATACCGTATAGCTTCTCTGAAAATATGTTAAAATCCACAAAGCAAAATTTGAATTACCATAAAGTAACATTAAACATTTCCATATAAAACAACTTATACATTTCTATATTAGCTAATTAAGAAAACGGTTTTCCTTACACAAAGACAATAACTTTATCTTTATTTGTAATATAGATATATTTATCTGTAAGAAATTTTACTGCTTTTTAAAAAACAGATGGAAAGTTAAAACAACAGAAAAAACAGGCATTGAAAGTAATTCTTAAAAATATATGTTGTTTTTACAGCAGATTGCATTCAAAATTATGTTTATGGAGAAAACTATCTTAGGTTCAATAAATCTGTAAGAAAATATTATAGTAGATATTTCTTTGTAAATCAAAGTAGTTCCTAGTTTACGCAATGCCCTGAAGACAAATAGAATTAATTACATTAAATAATTAGCCTGCTCTGTTTTTCTGATGCAGCTAAAAAAATTCCTTTTGCCTGTATTTAAATGAAATCAGAACTAGGGAAAAGGCCAAAAACCAGAGACGTTGTATATTTTATTTTAGTGGAAAATACACAAGAACAGAAATTTGAAAATATGGATTTGTGTGTTTGTTGTGCTTCTGACAGCAGAGTTTCACTATGTTTTTTATAGTCCAGTTTCTCCATCTGGACAGCAAAAGCAATGACCATTTCACCTCTATGTCCCACTCCTATTGAAATATCCCAAAATCAGCTAAATATTTAAGATGATGAAGAACACTTAAAAGAGCATACTTTTCAAAGTATAAAAAAATCTGAGTTAAATATAGGTATATGTGGATGACATTTTTTCTTCTTAGTTTCTCATAGCTCATCTAAACAAGAAGACTTAGAAATATTGATCACCCTAATGACATGTAAAGAAACTTGTTCTTATTTCATTGAGTAATCTGAACTTCGCAACAGAAACAAAATTAAGTCAATGATTATCATAAATATAATTCCAAAACTCAATTGCTGTAATGAATCAGATGCTGAGTAAATTCCAAAACATATTATTTATCTTCTCTTACTCTCATTTGTATTATCCTTTTGTTTCTTTATACATTTACATTTTATTCATTTTATTTTATTTATATATATAAATATATGAAGAAACAAAAGGATAATATAATGAAGGATATATATATATGCACACATATTTATATACATTTCACTATGTCTCTTATGGCAGATCTTTAGGAAAAAGGGGTGATACTTAAAAATATGTTCTAGCATGACATAGAAATGATTTAACTATAAAATGTAAATGGGAATTGACTGGTTTATTGGTTTATCTAAAATCTATCATTTATATAAAAGTGTTTGTTATCTTGTCATGTTGTATAAATATTTGCTCTAATTGACAATCTAATTTTAACATTAACACTTGGATAAAGTGTGAAGTTCTTTGCAAATGCTTGGGGATATGAATGAATGAAGACAACAATTATCCAGATTAGTATAAAAAATAATATATTCTAAATTTTACATAGGCATGCTTTCCATGTATTCATATTCAAGAATGTCTCTTAGAAATATATAAGTACAGTTTTCTGTTTTGACTTTGGAATTATTAAAATAGGAGATAATTTAAATAATGTATCCAGAAAATTATATGAATCCCAGCCACAGCATGTGGTCGTAATATCTGTGAATGACATTCTCTGGAAGTGTACAGTGCCCAACCTGTGCAGTCATACCTATAATCACTGAATATATAGACGTACTTCAAAAAGAATACCTTAAAAATAAAAAAAGCAAGGAATACTTTGAAAATAAATGATATGGTTGGTCTGTCCATTTTCCATGTATTTTGGCTAATGAGCAGGCTGAGATTTGTATTCTTAAAGAAAAAGTAAGACACATAGGAAAATAATCATTGAGACTGCTGTTTAATACAGAAGACAGATTGGTGAATGGGGCCAAATAATCAAGCAAGATTAATTCCTTTTCAGGTTCCTTCACTATTTTAAATATGTTGAATAATAATATTTTGATAATTATGAAGATAAATAATTGAAACATAAAAGGTAATTATTGTGGCCAAGGTCATATAACCAGCAAACTGGTGATTACACTGAGGCAAAGGAACTAAAGTTTAAACTTTTCCTGTTAATTTCGGACACCACAGTTATTTGACTTTCTGTGCTTCCTGTATGATGGAGCTCCTAGCCATATTTGGGTTGGTCATAGCATCTTATTCTATTCCTGCCTCAGGTTTTCATCAAGAGATAAAAGTAATAATAAAAAACATCTACCTCAGAAAACTGTTTAGGTAATTGCATGTGCTAACTGTGTAAAGCTCTCAGTAGTGCTCGGTACCTAGTAACTGATACCTATAAGCTTACTAATTTCATGTTAAGTATAATTATTTTTATTAATGCTGACTTTATGTCATATGATATTATGTTTGTCTAAGAAATTTTTATTGGATAACAGTGCAATGTTTTAGACTAAATTTCAAACTTTTAAATGAAGACTGGAATAAATTTTCTCAAATAATTGTTTCCAGAATATCACAAAAGCTGTTATTTTCCTTTCCTGTGTATGTGAGAACAAAACAGTTGGGAACAGGACAAAATACAAACCTTCTGTTTATATCACAATTTAGTTTTCCAGAAGTAGAGAGAGAGTTATAAATGAAATGATCTAATTCAGGAACAAAAACAAGTCCAATATTTCCACTTTCATCTTTTAGTAATATTGAATTTTTATTAATAAAAATTATGCATACAAAATATCTTTTAATCCATAATATACTTTAATTAAAAAACAGACAATGTAGACATGCCAACCTAGACACTAACATGCGGGTAATTACTTTGACAACCACCTAAGGGAGAATAAAAATACGTTTTTAAAAATCCAACTGCAACAGAAAAGGATTATTTGCATGACAACTAAAACATAAATATGTGTAATAATTGTGTCAATTAATGTAAATTAAATAATGTAAAAAGAAAAGAAACAATAAAATAAAATTTATTAAGAATCTGCTTCCCTTAAATTTTCTATAGGGCTATGGAAGGATTCACTGATTTGTACTCACAGTAGAAACAAGATAAATGTTTTATAGACTTATGAGATTATACCCTGATCCCTTGTCCCATATACTGTGTCCAAAATAACTATCCACAACGATGGAAATTCTCTACATAGGCTTTTTACAATATAATAATCACTTGTGTCTACTGAGCTATTTAAATGGGACCAGTGGTTGTAAAAATATCGAATTTAATATTATTTGTCTGAATTAATTTAAATTTAAACATGTAGAGCCTTATGTAGTTAGTAGCTACTGTATCAGGTGGCACAGTTTAGAAATATGCAGTATTTGTATATTGCATTCAAAGCATCAGGAGGCACAACAGTGGCAAATAGTGATGGCAGTTTCACTAAGTACACTGAAGCATGTGCATTTAGTCAGGTGACATTGGTGAGACAGCAGAAAACCTATGGCTATTCTTGAAGTTGATTGAGGGTTGATATGGTGTCTTTTAGCAAATTGTACAATAGCTTACTGTAATACCCAATGTGGAGTTAGAATATCCAAATATTTTTTGAATGAAGAATAAATAGAGAAAAATGTTAATTAGAGAAATGATTACATATTTTATCTTCAGTGAGAAAACTATTTTGTTTGGCAAAAAAAGAATAAAAAACATCACATAAATGCTTTTTTCCTTACGTAAAGAGAACATTTTTGTCAGAGTCCAAAGAGTAAAAAAAACAGACAACAAAAGAAGATGAATACAAATGCAGAAAATAAAATTACATATATTATATATATGTTATATATAATATAATATATATAATATATTATATTATATATAACATATATAATATATAATACATAATATAATGTATTATATATTATATATTATATATTATATTT
>NW_026652306.1:1170088-1240089 GCF_009828535.3 Hylobates moloch
TATGTGTTATATAATATATTATATATTATATTATATATTATATATTTAGATATATATTATATTATATATTATATAACATACATTATATTATATATTATAATATATAGTATATGTTATATTATATAACATTATACATGTTATATATTATGTTATATACATTATATAATATATATTAATAATATATAACATAATATATATTATATATATTACATACACACACATATATACCCACACATATTCCATAGACTGTGTATACACACACACACACACACACACACACATATTCCATAGATTGGGCTTTCTGTGCTTTACTAGATTCATATAAGATAGTATTTTTGTTTACACATAAACACTTTTGTTTACACATAAACACGTCTATAAAAGTTGAAGATTTAGAAAAGAGAGAGAAAAAATATGTAAGAAAAGTATATAATAGGTAGAAAGTAAATGACAAAATAAAATTCCCCCAAGAAACATACATATGTGGGAAAATTCTATCATCAAACTGAAGGCAGCAACAATCTCAAACTACCAGCCATGAATACAAATATAGTAGAATTTAGGCCAACATTAAGAAAGAATATTTTAGGGAAAAATATTCACTACCTCAGTGTTTAAGTTGGGCACTGATTTATCTGAAACTAATGAGCGAGAACCCTTAGTAGATTAACTTCCTGCATTCTTCCCACAATAAATGTATGACACATAAATCGTCTTTGAAATTAAACAGGGAACATATTTTATGCCATAATTAAAGCATAAAGAACCTGAAGATAAAGAAAAAAATTAATTGTGATCCATTTAAAATCTGGTGTCAAATAATGTATGCATTATATAATTCTAGACATGTTCATATTGGGATTAAAATACGCTATTTTATCTAGGGTCACAGAGAAGTTATCTGTTACGCAATTGTCCTTTCCAGACATAGAAAATGTTAGAATAAATTTCTATGTGACACATATGAAAATTCATTGCCTTGTGCTCTATTGTTTAGTATGTATTTATGAATTTATTATCTTTAGGGTAAATTTTATATGCATGTAATGTTTCTAGCAATATTTTCTGCATTATTTTGGAAATATAAAATATGTTAATCTGAGGGTATGCATTATCTTCTTGTTAAACACAAATTTTATAAAATGTGAGGAAAGCAATTTATCTGTTCAACACAAAACCACGTCATCAGAAATTGCCAATTATATAATATCTCCCTGACATATTTTATTGATTTAAAATTCACTTATTTTAGATGTAAGCGTGCATGTTCTTTACTACTCATCAATGTATATAAAGGTTTGAATCATAATACACACAACTTCATGTTTTGCTCTTTCACAGAGTACATTTGTAATTCTTCTTGTTGTCTTTTATCCAGTTTTTTAATCCTGGCATTTATGATCATCTATCTAACCTAATTATCCCCCTTTCTTCCACCTAATGTTATTAGAATCACTGAGATATCTTCAGTAGAGCATGTCTTTTTATTCTTCCTCATTTTTTGACCTCTGCCTGAATGTTCCATTTTACCTGCTCTAGCCAATTTAAATATACCCTGTGGTGTAAAATTTCTCTACTATTGAACCAATAGACTTGATGATTGCTCCTCCATAATACTTTGTCACATACACATATGCAGGGTTACTTCCTTAAACATATACAAGATCCTTGAGAGCTTTGTTCTGTTCATCCCAAGCTGCACATAAAGACTTGAACCTTATATAAAGCCAATAAATATTGTAAAAGAATAAGGAATAAGGATATACTTCTACCATAAAGTCGTTTTGAAGATTTCTCAAAATGCCTGGTTACCTGAAGTTTTCAGTGCCATTATATTGATATCTATTCCTGCCTGCCTCTATAACCGAGTTTAAAAAGCTCACCACCTCATGTGTTTGGGAAAAGGGTCTGGTCCTGAGAATGGGCTAACTTTTAAGAGAAAGAAATAATCCACAGCTTCAAAAATAGGTAGACAAACAGTCATGGTGAAACACTGAAAGAGACGCATACGCTTCCAGCCTAGAAGATTACTTGCCTGAACCTCTAACTTGCATTTGAAGCTAACTGGCACTTCCATGGACACCCTTATAGTTATTGTGTGTCAGAGCAGATGGTGCACTCTTTGCATATCCATAATTATATCTAACCCTCTTGGAAGACTTTTTAAATGTTAAACAATAGTAGCAACAAGAATGTGAAAAACAGTAAAAAATGAAAGAAAATGATAAAATAATTATGTGTATTCGACAATCACATTATCTAAATGATTTTAAGTTTGTGATTTCTACTTTTGACAGAAAGTTGTATGTGTCCTTGCTAAACCAAGATAATAATTTTAATACCTTATTTATTGTTTTTTGAGATGGAGTCTCGCTCTGTCACTCAGGCTGGAGTACAGTGGCATGCCCTCAGCTCATTACAACCTCTGCCTCCCGGGTTCAAGCGATTCTCCTGCCTCAGCCTCCTAAGTAGCTGGAATTACAGGTACACACCACCACACCTGGCTAATTTTTGTATTTTTAGTAGAGACTGAGTTTCATCACATTATCTCCCTGACAAAAAATATCAGAATGTTCTATATTTTTAAAGCAGGTGAAAAGTTTTAAATTGCTATCTTGCCACGTCCTCCTACACATTCACACAATGGAACTCAGTTGACTTTCCTGTGTCCTACGCTTAACTATGCCATGAATAGAAAATATAACAATCTTCGTCTACTCTTAAAGCATCTGTTCTTTTGTTAGTTGCCTACTATGCTGCAAGTAACTCAGCATTTTAGAAAATGCTGTTTGCATTCATAACTTTGCCCCCTCCATACGGGAAAAGTCTGGAGCCAATGTTGTTTTTATGTTTTGTGGATGCTACTGAAACAGGAATCCCCACACACTTGAAACAAAAACCTTAAAAATTGTTAAAGAAGAAAAGACACAACATTATCATAGAGGAAAGAGAATCAGAACTCTCAGATGCAATTAAGGGGAGAGTACATTTATACAATTTTCATGGAAAGCAATTTAAATAAAGAAATGTTTTTTACATAATCTCAAAAGTGGAAATTTATGCTATACTATTATTTTCTCAGGCTATAATAAAGGTTGTGTAATAATATTTTCTTGTTAAAATACTTAACATGGTTGATATGGTTTGACTGTGTCCCCCACCAAATCTCATCCTGAAATGTAATAATCCCCACATCTCAAGGGCGGGAGCAAGTGGGGATAATTAAGTCATGGGGGGCAGTTTTCCCCATACTGCTCTCATAGTAGTAAATAAGTCTCATGAGAGCTGATTGTTTTATAAATGGGAGTCCTCTGCACAAGCTTTCTTGCCTGCCACCATGTAAGACGTGACTTTGCTCCTCATTTGCCTGCCACCATGTAAGACGTGACTTTGCTCCTCATTTGCCTTCCACCATGATTGTGTGGCCTCCCCAGCCATATGGAACTGTGAGTCAATTAAACCTCTTTCCTTTATAAATTACCCAGTCTCAGGTATGTCTTTATTATCAGTGTGAGAACAGAGTAATGCAATGGTGTTATTTTATTACTTTAAGTTCTTTGGAACAAGCAAGATAAATGGAAATATTTGATTGGCTAAATGAATGGTAATACAGGCATAAAATGCTATGAAGATGCGTTGGTTAGGAAGAACGCATATTCTAGAGTCACAGTACTTGGGTTTGAATTCTAGTTTTACTACCTTCTAAATGGGAGACCTCTGATAATATATGTATTTTCTCTGTGCTTCTTTCTCCTAAAATGAAGAATAGGGACATAATAGTGCTTACTTTCATAGTTTGTTGTTAACCTTAAACAGGTTAACCTTTGTTAATTTTTTTGGAATAGTTCTCATCATGTAGTAAGTACTACATTACTGTTAACTTTAATATGTAGCCAAAAATATTAATTTTGTTAAAAAACATATAATAATATTGAAAGATTTTCTGAGTAAAGGAACACGTCTTATTTGCTTGTATCATAAAACCAATCACCTTTACAGATCTTTCTCCCTGCATTTCAAAAGCAGAAACATAACTGATCAAAAGTATTTTATAAAAACAGTCTTTCACAAATTGCTTTGAATGATATGCGATTTATAAATGGAGATGATATGAAAATGTGTAATAAAAGAATTGAAGATATTCAGTGATTCTGGTTTATGGTTATAGAGTGAATTTTAGTATTGCAAGCTCTTTAAACATAAGTGAAAAGGTAAAGGCACATTCTGAACATAGGGGCAAAGGCCATATGATCTTAATGTCAGAAGTAATTGTATCAGAGATCAAATATTACAAATAATGAACCACTTATTCAATTGTTTTGTCATACTACCTTGAAAACTAAGAAATATCTTGAACCTTAATTGTTCAGTAGGCTACCAACAATTCATTGATTTAAAAAATGCAGTTCACAATGTAACAAAAAGCAAACACAAATAATTAAAAACATTAAAACTAAAGGGCTCTTAACCATCTACCAGCATTGTGATCGATTCCTGAATTCAGAGGTGAACTTTCATATAGTTCGTATAATTTCATAATTCATGAAACAAACTGTATAAAGGTGATGAATAATTATTTGAGCTCTCCTATGATACTACTTAAGAGTTAATCAGGCCAGGTGCAGTGGCTGATGCCTGTAATCCCAGCACTTTGGGAGGCCAAGGTGGGCAGATCACCTGAGGTCAGGAGCTTGAGACCAGCCTGGCCTACATGGTGAAATCCCGTCTCTACTAAAAATACAAAAATTAGCTGGGTGTGGTGGCGTGCACCTGTAGTCCTAGCTACTCGGGAGGCTGAGGTGGGAGAATTGATTGAAACTAGGAGGCAGAACTTGCAGTGAGCCAAGATAGCATCACTGCACTCCAGCCTGGGCAACCAAGTGGGACTTGGTCTCAAAAAAAAAAAAAAAGAGTCAACCAGTCTCACCACTTTTCTTGCAGTTATATTATTATAACTTATAACCATGGTATTCAAATTGTGGACATTTGACACTCCTATATATTTTCTGGAAGATTGTGTATGAGTATATAAGCCTAACTTTAGTTTCAAAAATTAAAGTAGTAAAACCAGCATAATATTTTGTAATAAACTTTTCAGATCCTAAGATTTTTGTTGAAACAATAGCCAAGCATTATATCCTCAGGCCAATCTGTGATGCTTTCTGCAGAATTCCTAGCTCACTGGTTCTTTTTAATTGAGAACTTCTCCACAAATTTTAGTTTATGTTTTGAAACATATTTCTATAAGTAAACTGTATCCTCTGAATCTCCTTCCATCTCTTTCCTCTGAATCATTTTCTGAATTGCTGGTAGAGTACTTCTCCTAAAACCCAAATATGAACAATGTGACTGTTTTACTGCCTACTTGTTTGAATCTCCAACACACAAAGCCTAGGCACTTCATATTCCCTTTTAGTGGTTTATTCTTCTCCACATACTTATCTTGATCTAAAGTGAAATATACAAGCATACATTGCAGTTATTGCAGGTTTGGTTCTGCATCACAGCAATAAAGTGAATATTTCGACAAAGCAAGTCATGCACTTTGGTTTTGGTTTTCCAGTGCATGTAAGTTTTGGTTTCCCAGTGCATATAAATATTATGTTTACATTTTATTGTAGTCTATTAAGTGTGTGATAACATTATGCCCAAAAAAGTATATACATTAATTTAAAAATACTTTATTGCAAAAAAATGCTAATGATCATCTGAGCCTTTCCATGAATGTTGTAATCTTTTTGCTGGTAGAGGATTTTGCTTCAATGTTGATGGTTTCTGAATAATTAGGGTGGTGTTTTCTGAAAGTTAAGATGGCTGTAGCAATTTCCCTAAACAAGACAACAATGAAATGTGCTGCAATGATTGACTCTTCCTTTCACAAAAGACGTCTCTGTAGCTTGTGATGCTGTTTGATAACATTAAACACAAAGTAGAGCTTCTTTCAAAATTGGAGTCAATCCTCTAACAACCCTATGACTGCTTTATCTGCTAAGTTTATGGGATATTCTAAATCCTTGGTTTTCATTTCAATAATATTCACAGCCTCTTTGGAAGGAGTAGATTCTATCTCAAAAAACCACTTTGGTTACCCATAGAAAGCAACTCCTCATCAGTACAAGTTTTTTCATGAGATGGCCACAATTGAGTCAGTTTTTCAGGATCCCCTTATAATTCTACCTCTTTTAATATTTACAGCTGGGTGCAGGGGCTCATGCCTATAATCCCAGAACTTTGGGAGTCTGAGGTGGATGGATCACTTGAGGTCAGGAGTCCGAGACAAGCCTGGCCAACATGGTGAATCCCCGTCTCTACTAAAATTACAAAAATTAGCCAGGTGTAGTGGTGCATGCCTTCAGTCCCAGCTAGTCCGGAGGCTGAGGCAGGGAATCGCTTGAACTTCGGGGGCGGAAGTTGCAGTGAGCCAAGATTGCACCACTGCACTCCAGCCTGGGCTAGTGTGAGACTCTGTCTAAAAAAAAAATTCACCACATCTGCAGTGACTTCCTCCACTGAACTCTTGAAAAAGTAATCAATAAGTGTGGGAATCAACTTCTACCAAACTTATGTTAGTTTTGATATTTTGACCACTTCCCATGAATCATAAATTTTTTAGTGGCATCTAGAAAGATGAATCCTTCCCAGAAACTTTTCCATACACTTTGCCCAGATCCATCAGAGGAATCACTACCTATAATAGCTATAGTCTTATGAATGTATTTTTTTTAAATAATAAGACTGGAAAGTCAAAATTACTCCTTGATCTATAGGCTACAGAATGAATACTGTGTTACCAGACATAAAAACAACAATAATCTCCTTGCACATCACCATCAGAGCTCTAGAATGATTATGTACATTGTCAAGGAACACTAATATTTTGAAAGAAATTTTTCGTGTGTGTGATTTTCCCTGAGCAGTGGATCTCAACAATGAGATTAAAATATTCAGTAAACCATGCTGTAAACAAATGTGCTGTCATTCAGGCTTTATTGTTTCATTTATACAGCACACAGGCAGAGTAGGTTCAGCATAATTCTTAAGGGCCTCAGGATTTTTCAGAATAGTAAATGAGCATTGGCTGCAACCTGAAAACACCAGCTGTATTAGCTCCTAATATGATAGTCAGCTTGTCCTTTGAAGCATTGAAGACAGGCCTTGACTTCTCCTCTCCTGCTATGAAGTCCTAGATGGCATCCTCTTCCAATAGAATGCAGTTTTGTCCACAGCAAAAGTCTGTTGTTTAGTGTAGTCATCTTCATCAATTACCTTAACTAGATCTTCTGGATAACTTATTGTAGCTTCTACATAAGCAATTGCTGCTTAACCTCATACTTTTATGTTATGGAGGTAGCTTGTTTTTTCAACCTCAGTAGTCAATATCTGATAACTTGCAACATTTCTTCTTCATCTTCCTCTCTCTCTCTCAGCCTTTATAAAATTGAAGGCAGTTAAAACTTTGGTCTGAATTAGGTTTTGGTCTAAGAGAATATTATGGCTGGTTTGATCTTCCATCCCGACCATTAAAACTTTCTTAGCTAATAATCAAGCTGAAAATCAAATCAAAAAGTCAATTCTATTTATAATAGCTACAAAAAAAAAAACCTGGAAATACTTTGACTCAGGAGGTGAAAGACCTCCACAAGAAAACTACCAAACACTGATGAAAGAAATTTCGGATGACAAAAACAATTGGAAAAACACCCCACATTCATGGATTGAATCAATGTTATGAAAATGACTATACTGCTCAAAGAAATCTACAGATTCAGTGCAATTTCTATCAAAATACCAATGCCATATTTTATAAAATTATTAAAATATTCTAAAATTCATATGGAACCAAAAAAGAGCCCAAATATCCAAAGCAATCCTAAGCGAGAAGAAGAAACCTGGAAGCATCATATTACCTGTCTTCAAATTATAATACAAGGCTATAGTACGCAAAACAATATGTTAAGGGTATAAAAATAGTACATAGGTAAATTGAATGGAAAAGAAAACCCAGAAATAAAGCCGTAAACTTACAGCAAACTGATCTTCAACAAAACTGATGAAAACATACACTAAAGAAAGAAACCCTATCCAACAAATGGTGCAGAAAAAATTGAATTGCCATATGCAGAAGAATGAAACTGGACTCTCGCTATATATAAAAATCAATTCAAGATGGATTAAAGAGTTTAATGTAAGACCTGCAAATATAAAATATTAGAAGAAAACCTAGGGAAAACTTCTGGACATTAGCTTTGGCAAATAATTCATGACTAACACCCCAGAAGAAAATGCAACAGAAATAGACAAATGAGACTTAATTTAACTAAAAAAACTTCTGCTAGTAAAAGAGATAACCAATAGAGTAAACAAACAAGCTGCAGAATGTGAGAAAATATTTTCAAACTGTGCATCTAAGGATGAATATTCAGATTTTTAGAGGACACTCAAACATATTGACAACAATAAAAAACAAATAACCCCATTAAAAAGTAGGCAAAATACATGAACAGACTTTTTTTCAAAAGAAGATATAAAAATTGCCAAAAAAACATATGAAAACATGCACATCAGAGAAATACAAATTAAAACTACAATGAGATATCATCTTACACCAGTCAGAGTGGCCGTTAGTAAAGAGGCAAAAAAAAACAGATGTCGCCAAGGATGCAAATAAAAGGGAATGCTTATACAATGTTAGTGGAAATGTAAATTAGTGCAACCTCTATGTAAAAGAGTATAGAGATTTCTCAAAGAACTACAAATTGAACCACAATTTGATCCAGCAATCTTACTACTGAGTTTCTACCCTAAGAAAAATAAATTATATCAAATAATATCTGCACTCATATGTTTATCACAGCACTATTCATAATAGCAAAGATATGAAATCAAACTAAATGTTAATCAACAAAAGACTGGATAAAGAAATGGTGTGTGTGTGTGTGTCTTTGTGTATGTATAGACACACACACACGTATATATAGACACACACATATGTATGTGTATACATATATACGCCCTATGGAATGCTACTCATCCATAAAATGCAATGAGGTATGTCCCTATGGAAGTTAAGATTCATAAGGCAGGGTTTTTTTCTTTTATTCTTTCTTTCTTTCTTTTTTTTTTTTTTTTTTGAGACAGAGTCTCACTCATCGCCCAGGCTGGAGTGCAATGGCGCGATCTCCTCTCACTGCAAGCTCCGCCTCCCAGGTTCACGCCATTCTCCTGCCTCAGCCTCCCGAGTAGCTGGGACTACAGGCTTCCGCCACTACGCCCAGCTACTTTTTTGTATTTTTAGTAGAGATCGAATTTCACTTTGTTAGCCAGGATGATCTCGATCTCCTGACCTTGTGATCCACCCGACTCAGCCTCTCAAAGGGCTGGGATTACAGGCATGAGCCACAGCGCCCAGCCGTTTTTTGTTTGTTTGTTTGTTTTAATTTGTTTGCAAAATGCCTTTTATTCTCAGCCATATTTCCATTGCCTAATACATGTTTTCTGAATAAATGCAAGTGGCACATATTGAATGAATAAATGGGCCTTAGCAGACAGGTTAGGGTAATGGTTAAAAACAGCTTGCCTAGAGTCAAAGTGCCTATGCTTGATTCTCTCTTTGTCATTCATTACCTGTATTTTCCGACCTATTTAGTTCTTTTTTCTGTGCCTCATTTTGCCGTATTATAAAATGCCAAACAGAATGGATATGACAAAATGTAGTAATACATATAAAGCACTCAAATCTTAATCTTAACTTTCTTGACTATCAATATATTTCTGATTGTCTTTGTTCAGTACTTTTCCATTTTCATTTTATACATTTGTCTTCTCTCAAGAAGGACAGGGAAGAGATATTCCATACATACATATGAAGGCTTTTCTATGTCTTTTTTCCTTAAGGCTGCTAATATCTTATTATAGAATGCTGGTTGTTACGGTGACAGGAAGAAAGGATGAGGAGGGCATTGAAGAAGATATTATGATAAAGATTAAAGTTAAACAATTTTAATGATAATTTCCTACTTGGAATTAACATTGTCTAGGAATCAATTTGCTACTAGTTTATACAAAATAAACTATTTTATACCAGTAAATACAAATCATTAAAATCTCCTAATATTTTTGAACCAGACTTGTTTTTCTCTTCTGTACTTTACCCTAGGAATTTCCCCTTAGTGGCCATAGGAATAGAGGAAGAAGTTCTGGTTCTGCTATTAGTTTTAAGAGGCCAGTAAGATTATATTGAAGTACAATAGAGCTAACTCAGAATGATGCCATGTAAAGTTTGTTTTTAAAAGTGTTCTATATTATCTGAGGATGGGATCCTGAGGGCCAGATATTGTGTTATTGCCCTACCTGGGCTAATGCATGTCTAGGCATAAGAGACTCGTGATCTCTTTAAAGAGTTATCCAGATCTATCAAACAGCTGCTGGGGCCCTCGTGAAAGATTTCAGATTGTCTGCTGAATTATCACTTGGTACTTTGTTCAGTGCAGAAACCTCCATGATTAGGGACAAAAAAGGGCAATTACACAGCTGAGGGACATGTTCTTTCTCATCACTGAAATGAATTATCAGGTGGTAAAATCACTTTGTAAGAATGTGAGGATAGATGTCTTTTTATTTTGTTTTAAATAAATTGGGGTTGTGCTTATAAAGAAGAATTAAGGGACCCATGAGAAGAGATAGAATAAGTCTGTATAGATAAAGACCAGACATGGTTTTTTCCTATTTGAATTGTACCTTAAATTATTTTAAGAAACACTTTTCTTCTTTGGATTGGAAACCACACTGAAAATATAAATTGACAGCTACAAAAGACTTATCTTTTACAGATATATCTTTTGTATCTTTCAGATACAGATAAAAATTAGTTTCTGGACGTTTTCTATATTATATAGAGTCATTCTAAAATAGTTGCATGTTTTCTGAATTCAGAGTCTTAGGTTAGAAATTTACCACCCTAAAATACTTTCTATCCAAATGTGTTAAAAGAATAATTAATCGGGGAAATTTTAAAAGCCTCCACAAATAAGATACATTGTTTACTGAATACGTTTTTAATCAACCAATAAGGTAAAAATGGTGAAGTATGACGCGGTTTTTATCAGCGATCCAGAGGGTTTTATCATATTAAGTTGGGATTTGGCTGTATTCATATAATTGACTTGAATATACTCCTCACTTTCATATTTTCTGATTTGATATGGATTACAGAATTTTTGAAATGAATTAGTTAATTCAGAAGTCATAATGTATGTGTTAATATTCAATAGTGGTTATAATATAAATAAATATAAGCCTTAATTACATGTGATTGTTAATATTAAGTGTCAACTTGATTGGATTGAAGGGTGCAAAGTATTGTTTCTGGGTGTGTCTGTGAGGGTGTTGCTAGAGGAGATTAACATTTGAGTTAGTGGACTGATAGAGACAGACCCACTCTTAATCTGAGTGGGCACCATCCAGTCAGCTGCCAGTATGGTTAGAAATAGTGGACTGAAGAAGATGGAATGAGCCAACTTATTGAGTCTTCTGGCCCTCATCTTTCTCCTGCCCCTGAACTTCAGATGCTTCCTGCCCTCAAACATCAGACTCCAAGTTCTTTGGCTTTTGGTCTCTTGGACTTACACCAGTGGTTTGCCAGGGCCTCAGGCCGTTGGCCACAGACTGAAGTCTGCATTGTCGGCTTCACTACTTTTGAGGTTTTGGACTCAGACTACTGGCTTCCTTGCTCCTCAGCTTGCAGACGGCCTACTTACCATAGGACTTCACCTTGTGATCCTTTGAATCAATTCTCTTTTATAAACTCCCCTGCATATATACATATATCCTATTAGTTTTGTCCCTCTAGAGAACCCTAATACACTGTAATACTAAAATTGGGGTATATTTTTTTCTTTTCATTTTAGTATGCAATTAATAAATAATATATAATTTGAAAGATGTTTATATTGTCTTTAACCCACACAGATAATAACACAGGTCTGAAAACTGCAATTGGGCCTACTAAGGTGAGTGAGCTTATCTTAGCTGTGCCACATATTGCTTAGCTTTCCTTGTGTGTCTGTGAATATGTGTTTTTTTTTATTTTAAAGTTTTGTGGTAAATGTTAGGTGTATATGCTTATTGGGTACATGAGATATTTTGATACAGGCATACAATGCATAATAATCACAACAGCTCAAGCATTTATCTTTTGTGTTACAAACAATCCAATTATAACCTTTTATTGATTTTAAATTTATAAATGAATCAATGTTGACTATAGTCACCATGCTGTGCTATCAAATACTAGATCTTATTCATTCTTTGTAAGTTTTTGTACTGATTAAAAGTCTTCACTTCTCTCACAACTTCACACTAGGCTTCCCCACTTTTGGTAACCATTATTGTACTCTCTATCTCCATGAGTTCAATTGTTTTAATATTTACCTCCCACAAAAAAGTGAGAACATGCAAAGTTTGTCTTTCTATGCCTCGCTTATTTCACTTGACATAATGATTTACAGTTCCACCTATGCTGCTACAAATGACAGAACCTTATACACTTTTATTGCTGAATAATATTCCACTGTGTATGTGCACAACATTTTTTTATCCATTGCTCTGTTGATGAAGATAGGTTAAATCTAAATCTTGGCTACTGAGGACAGTGCTGCAATAAACATGGAAGTGCTGATATCCCTTTGATATACTGAATTCCATTCTTTTGGGTATATATCTAAAAGTGGGATTTCTTGGATCATATGGTAGCTCTATTTTGTGTTTTCTGAGGAACCTCCTAGCTCTTCTCCATAGTATTGTACTAATTTACATTCTCACCAACAGTGTAAGAGAGTTTTCTTTTCTCCACACCCTGGCCAGCATTAGTTATTGCCTCTCTTTTGGATACAAGCCATTTTAACTGGGATGATGCTATATTTTATTGTAGTTTTGATTTGCATTGCACTGATGATCAGCAGTACTGAGTACCTTCCAATATACCTGCTTGTCATTTGTAGATCTTCTGTTGAGAAATTCTTTTTTCTGATATTTTGTTCATTTATTAATCAGATGGTTAGTTTTTTTTTCCAATAGAGTTGTTTGAGCTCCTTATATGCTCTGATGATAAATCCTTTGTCGGATGGAAAGTTTGCAAATACCTTCTCTCATTCTGTGGGTTCTCTTAACTTCGCTGATTATTTCCTTTGCTGTGCAGAAGCTTTTTAATTTAATGTTATCCCATTTGCCCATTTTTATTTTGCTTGCCTGTTCTTATGGAGTATTACTCAAGAAACCTTTGCCCAGTCCAATGTCCTGGAGCGTTTCCTATTTTTTTCTTTTAGTATTTTCATAGTTTGCAGTCTTAAATTAAAGTCTTTAATCCATTTTGAGTTGATTTTTGTATTTGGCAAGAGATAGGGGTCTAGTTTTACTCTTCTTCATTTGTGTTTTAGGCCATTCTTGCATTTGCATTGCTGTGAAGAGATATCTGAGACAGGGTAATTTATAAAGAAAAGAGGTTTAATTGGCTCACAGTTCTGCAAGATTTACTGGAAGCATAGCGCTGGCATCTGCTTGGCTTCTAGGGAGTTCTCAGGAGGCTCACATTAATGGTACAAGGCCAAGGGAAAGCAGGTACATCACATGGCAACAGCAGGAGCAATTGAGAGAGAGAGAAAGAGAGAGAGAGAGAGAGGAGGGGATGAGGTGCCACACAATTTTAAATGACCAGATCTTATGAAAACTCACTACTACAAAGACAGTATCAAGCCATGAAAGACCTGCCCTGATGATCCAAATACCTCCCACCAGGCCCCATCTCTAGCATTAGGGGTTACAATTCAACACATGATTTAGGTGGGGGCAAATATCCAAACTATCTCAGTATGAATAACCGGTTTTCCAAGCGCCATTTATTAAAGAGACTATCATTTCCCCAATGAGTGTTCTTGGCATTTTTTTTTTTTGTCTAAAATGAGATACCTGTAGATGCATAAATTTACATCTTGGTTCTCTATTTTGTGCTGGTTGTCTATATGTCTGTTTATATTCTAGCATCATGCTGCTTAACTTACAATAACTTGAAGTCAGATTACGTGACTCCTCTACTTTTACTGTTTTTGCTCAGGATAGCTTTGGCTATTCAGAGTGTTGTTTGATTGCATGTAAATTTTAGGGTTGTATTTTTCTTTTTCTATGAAGAATATCAATGGTATTTTGATAATGATTGCATTTAATCTGTAGATCGCTTTAGGTAGTATGGACATTTTAACAATCCATAAACATAAACCTCTTTCAATATTTTGTGTACTGTTCAATTTGTTTTATCACTGTTTCATAGTTTTTATTGTAGACATGTTTCACTTCTTTGGTTAACTTAATCCCTAGGCATTTAATTTTATTTGTAGATATTGTAAATATGATTACTTTATTGATTTCTTTTTCATATAGTTTGCTGTTGGCATATAGAAATACTACTGATTTTGTAGTTGATTGTGTATCCTGCAACTTTACTAAAGTTCTTTATCAGTTCTAATAGATTTTTGGTGGAGGCTTTAGGCTTTTCCAAATATAAGATTATATCATCTGCAAACAAGAATAATTTGACTTCTTCCTTTCAAATCTGGATGCCTTTAATTTCTTTCTCTTGTCTGATTGCTCTAACTGGAACTTCCAATACTATATTGAATAACAGTGATGAAAGTGGAAACCCTCGTCATATTCCAGATCTTAGAGAAATGGCTCTCAGTTTTTCTCAATTCAGTTTGATATTAGCTGTGGGTCTGTCATGCATTTTTTTGTTTTTTATGTTTAGGTATGTTGCTTCCATACCCAGGTTTTTGAGTGTTTTTATTCGGAAGGGATGTTGAATGTTGTAAAATGCTATATCAGCATCAATTGAAATGATCATATGATTTTTGTCATTCATTCTGTGGATCTGATGTATCACAATGATTGATTTGCATAAGCTGAGCTGCACTTGCATCCATGGGATAAATCCCACTTGGTCGTGATAAGTAATCTTTGCAAAGTGATGTTGAATTCGATTTGCTAATATTATTACATCAACATTCATCAGAAATATTGGTCTGTAGTTTTCTTTCTTTGATGTGTCTTTGTCTGGTTTTGGTATCAGTGTAATACTGGCTTCATTGAATGAGTTTGAAAGTAGCCCCTCTTCCTCTATTTTTGAGGAATACTTTAGATTGGTCTTAGTTATTCTTTAAATGTATAATAAAATTCGGCAATGTAGCCATTGGGTCCTAGGATTTGCTATGAAGAGAATTTTTATTATGACTTTGGTATCATTACTTGTTATTTGTCTGTTCAGGTTTTGGATTAATTTATTATTCAATGTTGGTTGGTTTAATTTATCTATTTAATTTATCTTACCCATTTCTTCTAGATTTTCCAATTTATTGACACATAGTTGCTTACAGTAGCCTCTAATTATCCTTTGAATATCTGTGGTATTGGTTTTAATGTCTCCTTTTTCATTTCTCATTTTGTTTATTTAAGTCTTTCCTCTTTTTTTCTTAGTTTGGCTAAAATGTGTCAGTTTTGTTTACTATCTCAAAAAACAACTTTTTGTTGTATTGATCTTTTGTATTGTTTTCTTCATTTCAATTTCATTTACTTCTGCTCTTATCTTTGTTATTTCCTTCAGTGTACTAATTTTCAGTTTGGTTTGCTCTTGCTTTTCCAGTCCTTTTAAGTGCAACATGATATTATTTCTTTGAAGTTTTTCTACTTTTTGATGTTGCTGCTTATTGCTATAAACTTTTTCTTAGTACTGCTTTCACTGGGATTGAGTATAGTGTGTTTCCATTTTTATTTCAAGAAATTTTCCAGTTTTTAAAAAATTTCTTTATTGACCAACTGCTCATTCAAGAGCATACAGTTTAATTTTCCTGTGTTTGTATATTTTAAAATTTTTCTCTTACTGATTTCTAGTTTTATTTCATTGTGGTCAGAGAAAATACTATATACAATTTCAATTATTTTTAATTTCCAACTTTTATTTTAAGTTCAGGGGTACAAGTGCAGAATATGCAGGCTTGTCACATAGGTAAATACGTGTCATGGTGGTTTGCTGCACATATTATCTCATCATGTATTAAGCCCAGCATCTATTAGCTAATCTTCCTGATGCTCTCCCTCTTCCCACCTCCCTCCTCCTACTTCCCACCCTCCTACAGGCCCCAGTGTGTGTTATTTGTTTGTACCCCTCCTTCTTTGGAAGCACTTTGCGTGTTGTAATCTAAGTTTCTGGTCACCGCAGCCGTATCTGCATTAGAGGGCACCCAAGCCCATTAATTCTGTGGCTCTTGCAGACTTACAGAGGTACTGCCCTTGTTGTCTTGGATGTGATGAGGAATAATTCTCTGAATTACCAGGCAGAGATTCTTGTTCTCTTTTCTTACTGCCTCCCACAGAAACAGCCTCTCTTCCTCTGCTGAGCTGCCTGGAGTTAGAGGAGGAGAGACAAAAACACCCCTGTGGTCGCCTGAAGCCAACACAGCACTGGGTCTCACCCAAGGCCCAGTGTAATCACTATTTGGCTACTGCCTGTGTTTGTTCATGGCCCTAGGGCTATATAATCAGCAGGTGGTGGCATCAACCAGGCATGTGCCCTCATGAGCTCCCCTGGGGTCCAGGAGGTTTCAGAGATGCTGTCTGAGAGCCAGAGCCTGGAGTCAGAAACTTTTGACTAAAATATATACAGTATAATATTATAGTATATATAATTACAGTATATTACAGTATATATACAGTATAATATTCTATTATACTGTAGTGAGTTGGCATCTAAATCACAAGACAGAGTCTATTATACTCTTCCCTCCCCTTCTCACAGGCAGATAATTCTGTCCCCATGGCCACCACTGCCACATGCCCATGGGGAGTACTGCCAGCCTACCACTGATGTTTACTTCAAGCCCTAGGGCTCTTTAATCAGCTTGTGATGAATGCTACCTGGCCTGAGACTCACCCTGCAGGGCAGTGAGCTCTCCTCTGGCCCAGGGCAGATCCAGAAATGCTGTCCAAGTGCTAGGGCCTAAAATCAGAGACCCCAAGAGCTCACTTGGTACTCTAACAAGCTGGTGTCTAAGGTGCAAGACAAAGTCTCCTTTACTCTTGTCTCTACTTTCCTTAGGCAGGAGTCTCTCCTTGCAGTCACTGCAGCTGGGAATGTGCTGGGTCACACCTGAAGCCAACACGTCTCAGAGTCATGCCCAAAGCCCATTATACTACCTGCCTACTGCAGCTGATTATTAAGGGATCATAGGCTCTTTAGTCAGCAGGTAATGAATCCTGCCAGGATTGCATTCTTTCCTTCAAGACAGAGTGTTCTCTTTGGCTCAAGTTGTGTCTAGAAATGTCATCCAGGAGCTGGGACCTGGAATGGGGGCCTCGTGACTCTGCCTGGTGCTCTATCCTACTGGGACTGATCTGGTATCCAAGTTGCAAGACCAAGAAGAACAAAAAGTCTCTTTGGGAGCTATGAGCTATGCTACCTGGAGTTAGGATAAAGTAGCGCAAACACTCCCTTAGCCACTTCAGCTGGTGTCTCACTAGGTTGCGTTCCCCCCAAGTCTACTGGCTTTCAGCCCAGCAGAGCACTAGGACATGCCTAGAAGTTGCAGTCTTTGTGGCCTAGATGGGCTTTAAAGTTTATTAGGAACTCCGTAGCACTTTAGCCCATGTTGCTGAGGCTTGCCGGAACTCAATTTCTGCTGAATGATTCCTCTCTGGCTATGGCTTGTCTCAATGCTCCCTCCTTGTGTGTTGGGTGAGTTCTGCCCGGTATCGCTTTTCACTGTGACAGGGCAGCTCTGAGTTCCAATACAATGTTCCACAATCACTGAGATGTCCCTCCCTCAAGGGCACAGATTCTCTGTGCCACATGGCCACTGTTGGGGATGAGGGAGGGCTGTCATTGACAATTCAAAGCTATCTCTTTTACTCTGTTTAGTGCCTCTTTCAGTGATATGAAGTTAACATTAGATACTGTAATCGTGCACCTGACTTTTGGTTCTTACGAAGGTGATTTTTTGTGTGGATAGTTGTTCAATTTGATGTTCCTGTTGGGAGGACAATCAGAGGAGGCTTCTATTCAGCCATCTTGTTCCACCTCTCCTCTATGTGTTTTGGTTAATATAAAAAATTCTGGGTAACTGCCAAGAACAATGATTAATTACATTAAAGAGTGTTGAAAATACATAAAGATAATTTATGTGTATCAAGTTTATATGATGTAATTCCACCCAAGCTGAGATGATATCATTAATGAAGAGCACAGATTCTGTCCTTCAGAATTTGGCTTTGGTAGTCTTATAAAAATTGTAATAAAGACAAAGGTAGGTTCTTACATTTTTTATCTTGAACTTTCCATGTGGAGTGTTACTAACTTTAAGTGTTTTGCATATTTTTTTGATGATGTTTAATAATTTGTCTATGCTCTCCAACATTGTATTGCTATGTCTTACCTTTTGTAACTTAGAAAAATTGCAAAAATTAAGGATACACCATGATGTATATCCCAGTTTTTCTGAACTTTGAATTTACAGTATATATTCTTCAGAGTACCTAGCATTGTCACTAATCAATGCAATTGATTAGAGTAGCACCTGATGGTTTTATATTCAATATTTTCTCAGGTGCAAGAAGTTTTGTGTTTTTAAATTCTGGACACAGATGTATAATTTCATGACTATTAGGGTTCTGTACCTCCAGAGAGACAGTTACTGTGAAATTTCAGCAAAGCATAAGAGTGCCTAGAACTTCTACTACTCTTCGGTGTTACTGGTGGCCCAGGGAGGCAATTACCATTTTTGTAATTGAACATGGCAGAGGACAAATACTAGCTTCCTAATTTTAAATGACTATTTTAGATTTTATTCCCATATTTTCCCTTCTATATTCCTAAGTATAAATATTAGTGAAAATCAAAATAATAGATGTCAGTTATATATTGTTGCAGTAAATATAATGATAGAATGTAAATAGATTTAATATATTTCACTAAATATGTTAAGATTTTAGAGTTAGATCATGTACAAACCTTAAAGCAATGTCATTATTGCTAAAGTGTCCAACATATGTACTTCCATGCAATTTTTGGAAAAATAAGCATGTGTAAGGATCATCTTCATAGTTTTAAGTTAAATCAGATTTTTTTTCTCAGTGCTCAAGTCCTTTATACAAATGGAGTACTATTTGTGTATAACCTATGCACATCTTCTGGTGTACTTTAAACTATCGCTAGATTTCTTTCTTTCTTTTTTTTTTTTTTTGAGATAGAGTCTCACTCTGTCACCCAGGCTGGAGTGCAGTGGTACGATCTCAGCTCACTTCAACCTCCACCTCCCAAGTTCAAGCAATTCTCTTGCCTCAGCCTCCTGAGTAGCTGGGATTACAGGCATGAGCCACCACACTTGGCCTTAAATCAGAATTTAAAATTAATTCTTTTAAATCTCTAAAATAGTCTAGATAACAATTTGAAATGTTACTTTTTTTGACATAATTTTTAGTCTAAAATTTTTTTTTGGTTGAGTTGTCTTGTTAAAACAACAATAATTAATGTATACAGCTCTTAGTATCTTTTGATTTTCTCAAGATTTAAGCAGAAAACTATAAAACTTAAGATTATATCAATTGCTTTTTTAGGGATTATTTTAAGTATTTATAGAAGATGATGCCTGTGAAAACATGAAAAATATGCTGAATAATTGAGGCAACTGTCTAGATGTTGAGGTGGTGAGAGGAATACTCTAAGGCACAGAAATGAGCTTAGAGTTAAGTTGTTACATGAGAAAAACAGATTATTTTGGGATTAATCTCTGGCTAACATCCTCAGTTCTTTATTCAAAAGGAAAGAATCCATAAAAAAAAGAATCACTAAGTAAACCAAACAAATACCCCCTACTCTGTTGTTCTACAAAACAGTGAGATGATTAAGTATCCAATAAATCCTTTGGCTATGTTATTAACAACATATAAATATATAGATTATAGATAATAGGCACTTATGAGACATTAAAAATATAATTGAACTATATATAATATTTTCTTTGAAAACTATTTCAATTGTTCATAATTATTGTAATAAAATATAATAATGAAAAATTATTTACATTAGAGCATTCAAAATAAAAGTTTCTGACACTGCTCAACATAGCCTAATTGATGGTAGCTATAGGTAGAACAAGAAAAAGAGGAAACTATTGAATTTAAACAAGAAGATTTCTGAATTCTTACATATCTACCTTTTGTTATATATTTAAGCAATATGCAAATCACTTATAAAATTTTGTGCAAATTTACAGGAATTAATAATGTATATTTTTCCATTTGTTTCTGTCTTTAAACATCCACTAAAGACATTGAATAGAACAAATGAGAGCTAACAGATAATTTCCTAAGTAGTCACAGATTAGTGAAAGATGACCCTAACCATTCTTGGCAGACAGCTATGAAAAATCCATGGCCTTCTGTTCATTTCCCTACCCTTTAATCATAAATGAGTGTTTCAAAAGATGAGCTTGATTAAATCCATCTCTTCTGAGCCCATATATGTTAATAAGTTAAACTTTCCTTTCTCTGGTTTGTTTAACTAAAATTAGTATCAAATGCAGTGTATTAAATTTTAATTTTGTGGTTAAATTTTATTATGTGGATTTTACTCATAATGCAAAATAATTACATTTGTCTTCATAATCAAACCAAGAGCAGACACAAAAGGTGCGTGTGAGTCCTTCTAAATGTTGAACCTGTTGCTGTCTCCCTTGATTCTGTCACATCTTCTTTGTATACAATCCATGCATTATTAAAAATTCACTTTTCTATGTAATAAAAGTAAATTTTAGTTTCTTTTTTTCATAAGCCAAATATTATACTATTTTTGCAAACAATAACCGTAAACATGAATTTTAGGAATACATTTTACACACACACACACACATCTATATTCACAATATGTAGTATTTTCAGTACATTTCAAAAATCTTTAAATTGAATGCATATATCTTAATATGATTAAGCATACTTTTGTAAATATGCTCTGTAATATAGGTTGGGAGCTTTTTGTACATGTAAAACACTAGCTTCTCCTCATCATATGGGCTCTAAAATTATAAACACACTGGTCAGCTCAAAAGAGACAGCGCCACTGGAATATCTTTCAAACCCTCTGCAACTTTTTCCTAAAGCCTTAATTTCTTCTAGCCTCTCTCCCCACACACGAAAAACTATATCATCTCTAAATTTTGATTAGCTTGTTAAACCAGATTACATTAACATTTTTTATGTGCTTAGATAAAGAATTTTCTCTTAGAATGCATTCACTGAAAGCATTGATTCCTGTTTGTGAACACGTGTTCACAATTACATCTCACTGTGTGATGTCTGCACAATCTCAAGTTTCAAAATTATTGTCAGAATTCAAATGTAATCTATCTGTTTTAAAATCTCAGGATCCATTACCTTATACACACAAATATATAAAAAGTAGCATAGTACATGTAAAATAATTCTAGGTAAGTAATCTTGTAATTAAATATTCTAATTGGAAAAATAGCATATGCAACTGTGTATAACACTAAAATTTAAATGTGCAAAATTATAGATTATACTATTACTAGTGATATCATTTTATCCATAAATGGTCATATAATAACATCATATATGTCTCTAGCCCTAAGTGAGTTGTCAATATGTTTTTCACGTTGTCATTGCTTGCCACAATTTCTTGTGCTCACACATTTTCAAACAATTAAAACATGCTGTTATTGTCCAGGTTATTTCAGTTTGTGAAGAGATAAAAGAGAATTACTGCTCTCACACAGAAAAAAAATGCTTTGCATTTATTTGTTTTTGTTCCAAGTCATAAGATTCATTTAGTAATCATAATTTCTAAGGCAAAGCAAAAAATACGCAGAACAGCACTATTTTCTTCCAAACAGAGATGATATACAAATAAAATAAGAACACTTTGAAACATTCTCCTAAGAGATATCACAGAACATATGCTACAGATTCATGAGTCAGTGGTTTTAATAAATTTCTAGTGTTTTTTAGCCAGTCTTGGTTCATTTTAGATGTGTTATTCACAGAAATATATTTACAAAATCACACACCTATATTACTTAAATAAGGAAAAATATGGAGTGTATCATTCAATTGCAGCATTCAATTTCTCTTTTCATTCAATATTCTCTTTATTAACCTTTCTCCTTTATTAACCTCCCTTCTTCTCCTCAAAAAAGCCAAAGGTAGTTAATTCCAAAGATTAAGTACCTCTAGTTCTATGTTGGGATGCTGTTAACAAAACATGAAAAAATTAGTTGATGGTTTGTGAGAAGTCCTAGAGATTCATTGATAAAGTTATATTTTACTATGCATTTTCTCCTATGTGTCTATGACAAATGAGGCTGCAATACAATTTTCCTCTTTAAAACTTAATCTTGAAATATTTGTGGAAAAAGGTTAAAAATGTCATATGTTTACATATTTAAAAAGATCTGTTCATGCTTTTCTAACTAACTCAAGATGAGGGTAAATTATTTGTTAGTAATACTTTATTTAAAAATGTACTTTTGTAAGCTACTATAAACATCATTTCTGCATTACTTTTTATGGCTGGGTTGACAAGAGCAATAAAGACAAATGATAATACCTGCTAAGTTCCTGCTGCATGCCAGGAGAATTATATCTATTCTTCACCAAGCTGTCTATGATGGGTATTTGCATTACTGTATAGATGAGGACTAAGAGCCCAAGAGGGCATATTTGTCTTATTCTAGCTCATGAAATTAATACGTAGTAAGGTTCAGGTGTGTCTGAAGTTGAAGTCTATCTTTTTTCTATTAGCAAGTCCACATATCTAAATACTAGTCTATAAAAGGGATCAAGATGTGTTATTCAGACCTTGGTCCTGACTGATGGGTTGCCCATAAGATAATTGGACATGGAATTGGTATATATATCATTATTATAACCTTGGAGAGTTTTTGATTGTATGGATATCTGCATAGTAATAATAAATTGCAAGATTGTTAGAAAAGTGCTTGTATTCTTCAGCTCTAAGTTCTTTATTGTATTGGTTTACATAAATATATAATAAAATAAAGTTTCTTAAGTAAGACATTCATATTATCCCATGTCTCCCGGATCTCATTTTACTATGGTCCATGGTATTGGATTTAATGTAAAGAGTATATAAATTGATTTTATGATCATGAATTTTCCAGATTTTATTTATGGACCTAATGTACAATATTTGGAATTACATCAGTTTTACTTTTAATATGTATGCTGTTAAAGTTAGGTGATTTAATATGTATGTTATTAAAATATCAATAACTTTATAATATGTATAAATGCAAGCATAATTGAGGTTTTCTTTTACAGGTCAAAATAAGTTATTGATGTATACTATTCCTGTTTAGATGTGTAAATTCAGTAGCGATATTGAAAAGCATTAATTGCCTACTGGTGTAAAGGAAATTTTAGTCCATACCAGGTATAGATAGCTCTACCTACGAGAATGAGTTGCTACAAATTCCAGGATAAAAAGTCTCAACATAGTCAACTTGTCTCACAAAGAACAGTGCCACGTTACAGGATAAGTGATTTTCTCTGTCGTTGAATGTTTGACTATTTAGGGAGATAAACCTTAGAAAGGCTTATTGACTGGGAGTAGTACTCATGCAATATCCCCTTTTTTCTATCGTTCTATGTGGTCACTTTGTTTATATGTGCATCATGCTGTTTCCAGAGTGACTGATGATAATCCATAACCAAAGACCGCTACCCAAGTCATTTAAGTATTTAAAACTTTCACAAGTCTCCACTAGTGACACCTTTCACTACTAAAACTTTGTATTTTTTAAAAGTTTCTATATTGGTTTGAGAAAAGCAGTTGCAGAGATTGCCACTTGTTCTTCCCCACTATGACATGTATTATCCCATAGTGAAAGGACAAATGTGGAGGTTATTCCAACTGCCAAGTATATTAACCATAATTATATATACCAAGTGGTTCTACTCACCCCACATGAACGCTGAGTCAAAATTTAGTCACAACTTCATTTATTGCCTAGACTTGATAAGCCACCACTCCACTCTAACAGGGGAGGGGGTGTCAATGTGCTGTTTAGGTACTCTGGCTTTAAATGTCTGCACAGGCTGGGCACAGTGGCTCACGTCTGTAGTGCCAGCACTTTGGGAGGCCAAGGCAGGTTGATTGCTAGAGCCCAGGAGTTCGAGACCAGCTTGGGCAACAAAGCGAGACCCCGTCTCTACAAAACATACAAACAAGTAGTGAGGAGTGGTGATGCATACCTGTGGTCCCAGCTACTTGGGAGACTGAGGCAGGAGGATGGCTTACGCCCAGGAGGCAGAGGTTACAGTGAGCCCAGATTGCACCATGGCACTCCATCCTGGGAAAAAGCAAGATCCTCTCTCAATACAAATTAATATAATATGATATAATATATAAAAAATAAATATCAGCACAGATCCTGTGTTCAGTAAACTTAAAACGTCCTAGATGGGCCGTGCACGGTGGCTCACACCTGTAATCCCAGCACTTTGGGAGGCCGAGGAGCGTGGATCATGAGGTCAGGAGATCCAGACCATCCTGGCTAACGCGGTGAAACCCCGTCTTTACTAAAAATACAAAAAATTAGCCGGGCGTGTTGGTGGGCGCTTGTAGTCCCAGCTACTCGGGAGGCTGAGGCAGGAGAATGGTGTGAGCTCGGGGGGCGGAGCCTGCAGTGAGAGGAGATTGCGCCACTGCACTCCAGCCTGGGCGACAGAGCGAGACTCTGTCTCAAAAAAAAAAAAAAAAGAAAAAGTTCTAGGTGGTTTTTTGTTTGTTTGTTTTGTTTTGTTTTTTGTTTTGTTTTTGTTTTTTTCCCCTAGCGCAAAGAGCCATAAAGTAATTTGGAGAAGTATTGCGGAAATTTTACAGCACATATTTGACTTCTGCTTATTCCGTTTTGTTTTGTTTTGTTTTTTTGTTTTTCTTTTTTTCTTTTAGAGATGTTAGAGATGGTTAGAAATGTTAATAAGAGACTTTATTGGCAGCCTTTCGTCCCAGATATGTTATGCTCTAATAATCGTCTTTAGAACTCCCTGTGGGTCAGGCAGAGCTTGCAGTGAGCCGAAATCGCACCACTGCACTCCAGCATGGGCGACAGAGCGAGACTCCGTCTCAAAAACAAACAAATAAACAAAAAAACAAAACTCCCTGTGGGTCAAGATGCTGTGGCTGCCTCTCTAGCCTTGCCAAGCATTATGGTCATTGAAACCTTCTGCTTTTTGGCATTTAAGCACCTGCATTTAGTTGCTATTACTTATGGGGAGAGTTGAGGGAAAGACATCATTCTCCATGCATATAAATGACCCAGATCTGTGCCCTGCTGTCAGCCCAAGCCTGCAGAGGGAGTCAGTACTAAACTTTTTAGTGGTGCTAAGAAATGGTACTCTTCTCATTGATGCATTTCCAATCGCCAAGGTGAAGAATATATTCTAACTTTACATATTTTATCTAATCTAGCACTGTCTCAGCCTCTTTAGACCTTCCACACCTGTTTCAGTATTCTATTGCTACACAATAAAATATCACAAAGCATGCAGCTTATATTATTTAAACAGTTCCGAGGGCCAGGAATTGGAGACAATAGACTGAGGTGGTTTAGGCTTGGGGTCTCTTAGAAATTTGCGGTTAAGATATCAGCTGGATCTGAAGTCAGCAGAAAGCTTTACTGAAAAACGGAGGGAATCACCCCAAGTAAGCTGCCTCACACACCTGGGAAGTAAGTTCTGATGGTGGTCAGAAGGCTTTAGTGCCTCATCATACGGAGCTGTTCATTGTCTGCTTGAGTATCTTCCTGATATGGCAGCTGGCTTCCACCAAAGTGATCCAAGTGAGTGTGTTGCAGAAGTTACAATGTCTTTTATAATCCAGCCTCGGAAGTCACATACTATCAGTTATGCCATATTCTATTGGTCACATAGACCAACCTTGATATGATGTGAGATGAGACTACTCAAGGGGCATAAATACCAAGAGGCAGAGATCATTAGGGGCCATCCTGGAGACTAGGAACCACAATCTGCTTTCTGGACCACAACATTCACATCTCTTCCACATCGAAATTCACTCTCCCCTCAAGTACTCCAAAAGTCTCACTCGTAAGAGTATCAGTTCAAATTCCAGACTTGCATTGTCTAATCATGTCCAATTGTAGAGGAGTTTCCCACTGTGATTCTTTTAATGCAGATCCTCAAGTGCAATTTCTCTCAATCTGAAGTCTTGGAACTATTCCACAATGATGTGTCATGGATATGAGGAGAAATATACTTTGTTTTTTAAAAAGTTTCTTCAACATTTCCTGTGAAAGAAGCAGAGAGATTTCTGCAATCAGTAACTCATTATATTCATTGGAAACTTAAAACAACAACAACAAACAAACAGAAACAATTTGTAAGTAAAATTATTGAAAGTATAAACTGGGTTTAAGAGAAAACTCAAGTGAGACATAGCAAATGGCTTCCAATATTTAATATGTGGCATCATGAGTTAGGATTTCCTATGGGTCATGGAAATAGTACATACAATTCTATAGAATACCTTGGCATGAAGTATGAGAAACACAATAGCAAATAGGTGGTAGAATTTGTAAACTTTCAACTTTGAAACCCTAGGTTTTCATGAATATGTAACATCAAAAATAATATGAAAAGACCACACTCAACCAAATTGTCAAAATTTGGCGTAAAGTCCTGAGAACTAATGAAATAATGCTTTTATAGTAAATGGAAGATGGTGAAAAAAAGAATGTAAATATAATTCACAGCATTCCGTATGTTTTAACATAGGCTTGGATTATGAAAAAACATTCTAAATTGTTGGTGCAAGAATGTTCTCATTTGACATTTATAAGCCCTTAAAATCACTGTTATGTTCCTGAAATTTTGGTCATTTAATTTCACTTTTTTTTTTCTCTCCCTCACTGTCTCCTTTGTTTCATTCTTTTTAAAATCTTCCTTCCGTGCTTCTCACCTTTCTCCCTCTCTTAGCCATGTTTTTTTCTTTTGTTTTTTTTTTCTTTCCACATGTTTAAGAATTTATTTTACACTCAATTCTATTTATACTTATCAGCCAGTTCAGAATAGAGCATGAACTTGAAGTCAGAGTAATAGAATTTAATTCTCTATGCAGCCACTTCGAAAGATGCCTTGGGCAATGTATCTTATAATAGTTCTAAACTCCATTGTCCTAATTTGTAAAATGGAGAATTTTAAAGTACCTAACTCACTTATTTACTAGAAGAGATGTAAAATAATTTATATGAAACTAGCATGTATTCAGATAAATAATAATATATTTATTCTTATTGTTCTATTTTATGACATTTAACAATATCATTTTCCCTGATACTTGCATCCCTCTATAAATCTTTGCCAGGGCAGAATTGTCTGTTTTGTAAGAAAATATACTCCTAATAAACACTGTGATAGTATAGATGCCTCTGAATCTTATACTAGACTCAGTCTAGAGTCTGGAGCCTGCTGAGGGCTTTTGTAGTATGCCTCAGTTTATGAGGTTCATTTTTTCTTTTTTGTCTTCATCATGTGAACAATAGAGGTGATTATAAAGGACATAGTTATGGCAGAAGATAGTCAAAATTTGTACAAATGTTATTATAATACTATTTTGAAGCAAGTAATTAAACTGCCTACACAGTAAGCTTATGGATCTCAAAGTAATCTTACAGATTAAAGAGACCAAACTCTTATTTATTCAATGTCCTCTGGATAATTTCTCCAAGTACTGTCTGCATTCAAGATGAGACCTACAAACTCTAAAATCTAGGAACATAGCCCCTATGCACGTACTCTTTATTAATGGTGATTTATAATGGCAGTAATGTAATCCTCATTACTAACAAAAATATAGTTCAAACAGAAAATTCTGAGGAAGTAGGTTTGTTCAAAATAAATATTAATTTCTTTGACATGTTAAGTTAAATATTTTAAATACATAAAGCCAGGTAGAAAATATTTCACATAAATGCAAGTTTTTCTCATAAATATTATAGGACCAAAAGCCATTTCAAGGTGAAATAACATTTATTAACCTGATCAAATAATAACTATTCACTAGGATTTAATTTAAGCTTTATTAGTTTATGACTATCTTTCTCTGTAGATTACTCAAACAGAAATATACATATGTAATAAAAAATGGGATCTGTTTATTGAAATAATTTTCAATTATCATATAATTGCCAAAGCAGCAAAATTGGTAAATAACAATAGGAGACAAGCATGACAGTTGGTCAAACATATGACTTTTCTGTATTGAAGTGGTAATAATTCAGATAGTCAAGGAAGCCTTCTTTGTTATGCATCTCTCATAGCCATCACGATGGGTTTGGTTCAGCATGCACCCTTTGCATCTTTACTTTCAACACAGATAGATAAACCCCTTCAGTGATCTTCATGACATGCTGTGTGGATCAGCTTTAGACACACACTCCAGGATAATAACTGCCTATTTTTATGCATTATGGGATATCTGATCAACAAGAAGACGCTAATTTTAGAGTGTGTCACAGATTCTCTTGCAAGGGTTCTTTCTGAGTCCATTTTGTGTTGCTATAAACAGAATTTTGAGACTGAGTAATTTATAAAGAAGAGGAGTTTGTTTGACTGAGAAACTCCAAAAGTACTCTGCCCTGGGTTTAATATTCTGGATGCAACTTGGCACACTAAGCTCCGGGGTTGCAGAACACGCTGTTTTTTTAGGAAAGAGGACTCAGCAGGGGTAGTTTCATGCATTTCCTCTTTATCACAGGATGCTGCATTCTCAGTAGATTTCTGCCCAAGAACTGAAAGGAAGAAGGGGAGAGCTGGGTGGCCAAGCCCGTCTGGGGACCTGTCTTCCTGTATCTCCTGGAAGCAGGTACTGAAGTGAATTTATACATGCAGGAAATTTATTATGAATGCTCTTGGTATCAACACGTTGAAGGAAAATGAAATGAAGGAGATAATGTGTGGTCCCACAGTTAAAGCAATTCCTCTGCCAATGCTGTGAGAAATTTTGAAGCTAATAGGGCTTTTTAGAGTTTGACCAACTCTCAGGGAGAAGGCTGGGTCTTTATACCCTTGTGTCCAGCAGTCACTGAATGTGGGCTGACTGGGAAATGGAACATGAACAAAGGGCAGGTGACACTGTTCAGAAACAATTCCTGAATAAGGCTCAGCTCTCAGATGACGACCTTCTGACCAGGCAGAATAATAAATCAGTACTAACTGGGAGGAGGCTTTGCTATCTGACTTGAACAGCAAAGCCTATATGAAGTCCCTTCCTTGCGCTACTTAGATCCATTTACTTAGTTTGATGCCTGGGGGCACCTACCTTAATACAATGATCCTCTTTTTCTGCAGAAAAATTTTAAAAGAAATATTGGTGAAACAACTGGCACTCTATATTCCCTGCAGCTGAAACTGCAGGAAACTTTACAGAAGGCAACACATTGTTTTCCTTCTTTACCTCTGTAAATTCTCTTTACCCTTAGCTAGCCACACCTCTGTGATCAAAATGGCTCACCTGGTGGGATGATCAAGACTCATCCTTGAGAGTTTCAATCCTCTGTTTAATACGCCCTTCTCAAGCCATAGGTGCTGTGCGTTTTCATTTACCATCAAAATTGGGCAAGAAAATTGTGCTAGGCCATTTTGTCTTGCTATAATGCAACACCTGAGGCTGGGTAATTTGTAAAGAAAAGAGGTTCATTTTGCTCACAGTTCTGCACATTCTATAAAAAACATGGTGCCAATATCCACTCTGCTTTTTATAAGGCCTCAGGAAGCTCTCAATCATGAGGGAAGGCAAAAACGAAGCAGGCATATCACATAGCAAGAGAGAGAGCAAGGGAAAGAGAGAGGAGGACGTGTCAGGTTGTTTTTAACATCAGTTCTCATGTGAACTAACAGAGCAAAAACTCATTAATTACTCTTGAGAAGCCATCAAACCACCCATACTTTAATGGCCTTAACATCTCTCACCAGACCCCACCTACAAGGCTCACATTTCGGCATGAGATTTGGAGGGGACAAATATTCAAATGGTATCAGTAATTTTTAGGGATGGTTAGCAAATACACTTATCCCTGTCCTACCTCCTCCTAATGATTACAATTAACTAACCATTTCAGGGTGATGATTCATTGACTTGCTTGCTGAATTCTTGGCACAAGATAGACAAAGTGGCCAAAAAAGAGCTGTAGGTTAAAATTCAACAGGATTTTCTCTTGCATTGTTTCCTTAGTGGAAATTCCCTTTTGAGAAACAGGATTCTTTTTCTACACAGCACAGAGTTATAAAGACAGAACCACAAATTCCTCCAGCAAGTCATGGGAAATGATGGCAAGTGGGACAATTTCTGCATCTGTGCCTTGGTTACTGGGCTTATGTAAAATATCAGAATATAGGAGTGCATAATGCAATTGATTTAGCATATACACAGCATTCCAAAGAATGGTGACCATCTTAATGGAACATTGTCACAAAACCAAACACTCAGCTATGCCTTCAATAGGCGACCACTCTCTTTGGTTGTTCCACTATTTTTATGTTCATGACTCTCTTGACATAATCTTTTTAAATGTAAAATGAGTGCCTTGATCTGATGCAATATCATGGGAGATGCTGTTTTGGTGAATCAAACACTCTATGAGTCTTCAGTTGGGGTTGCTGGTTGACAGATTGCAGGCAAGAAAAACAAACTCAAGCACAAAGTAAGAAGTGATTTCAGTGAAAATAAATCTCTATCCTATTTCAGTGTGGAAAGATTCAAATTTAATCATTTTATCACCAAAAACTGGCATGTATCTTTTAGGAACAATGCCATATTAGGAATTCAATGTCCATCTCTCATTCTGGAAGATTCGACACTTGAAAGTGTCGGTAGCTTGATCAGACTTGTCTTATGTAGAGACTATATCTTTGCCCCTTTGTATTCATACGTCTACCCATTATTCCTGCTCTGGGTGGTCAATGACAGAGGTGGGTTGATATAAATTTACTGAGTAAATCTATTTGACAATTCAGTGTCTCTTCCAATGTGGTTGATCCCTGGTAGTCATTTAGATGCAATACAGCTATTATTATGTTTTGTGACCATTACTGGCCAGTCCTCCCACAAGCTTATATCTAATATTTTCATTTTCTGTCTTCCAATCTTTTTCTCCCAAGCACCTGACCAATAGGTCAAGCATTTGCAACTGTCTGTGAGTCTGGATGCATTCCAAACTTGTGCTACTTTCTCTTCCACACAAAGTGGATATCAGGTGCCCTGCCCAAAGCTCTGTCCTTTGAAGAATTGTCCCTCATCAGGGTATTTCACTGTTATTCCTGAAAGGACCTGTGGCACAGACAACATCTATTTTCAGCTTAATTAATATTGAATTAAATTATTTAATTTAATTTACTTTTAGTGTTTTCTGTGACCTAGTGAATATATGTCTGCCATACTTTTTTAACCTACATATCTACCATGCTTGGGGTAGAGCTTCTGCTTTCCCAGTAAAGCTGTGTGGACAAAGAGAGCCTTGCTCTTTTTGGAATAGAGCTTCTGTGTCATGCAACAGGAAAAGAGGAATAACATGTGTAGCCTTTTTTTGTGTGTGGGGTGGGAGATACCACAGACCTTGATTGAGATCTGAGGGGAGAGGAAGACCTGCTTAGAGCCTCTGCATTATTGAGCTGGGTCTGGGGAGCAGGTCACAGCTCATGCCAATGACTGCAGCTTTCTTTTTAAGATTCAGTAGATTGGGCCAGGCATGGTGGCTCACGCTTGTAATCCCAGCACTTTGGGAGGCCTAGGCAGGTGAACCACATGAGGCCAGGAGTTCGAGACCAGCCTGGCCAATATGGTGAAACCCTATCTCTACTAAACAAACAAAAATTATTCAGGCGTGGTGGTGCATGCCTGTAGTCCCGTCTACCTGGGAGGCTGAGGCAGGAGAATTGCTTTAACCCAGGAGGCGGAGGTTATAGTGAGCCGAGATCCCATCACTGCACTCCAGACTGAGCAACAAAGTGAGACTCTTTCTCAAAAAAAAAAAAAAAAAAAAGATTCAGTAGATTTTCTTGAATAAAAATTTCTTTATCTTCTATAGTCCTTTAGGGAAATTTTAAGACTTCAAATGTTTATTTTTAAATAGTCTTTATCAGTTATGATTGCTTTACTTAGGAGAGTGTTTGTGGAGTCTCACTGCCTCAATTCTAGAAGCTACCTCACCTAAAGTATTTTTTACAGATGTTTAAAAAATCAAATCTGTTTAGAAAATATGCATACCTAATTATTTTATGTATCTGCAATGAATTTTGGGAATTTCAATAGGAAAAGATTTATTGAATAGTTTCCTTGCATAAATTATTCTGAAAACTCCAGCTAGTGTGTGGCATATGATGTTAAATTACCACCATGCAGAATAGAATCCAGAGCAGAGTGAAAGTTAAAAGATTATCTTACACAGATCTTAATCCATATGTAGGAATCAGAGAATGACAACTTCAGTAGTAGGGAAGTAGATTTTCTATATATAAAGAAAGTTCAATTACAATCAGGCAGATAATAGAAAAGAATTAGCCAAAGTGTGCAACAGAGGAGGCTGGCGATAATGTTATTCAAGAAACAAGAGGGCAAAGATAAAAGTACAGTAAGCTTTAAAAGGTCAAGATATGAATGAAAGAAAGATGGGAAGCAGAATTTCAGCTGGCTTATGGGAAACAGATGAAGACAAAACTCACAATATCATAAAAATAATGGCTTTTTAAAATGTGACAGGGGATCTGCACCTGATACTGAGTGCTTAACATTGTTTAAGTGTAAAAGTAAACTGAAAGAAATGTTTCTCATGGATCAGAGACATTTCCTCAAGTTAGGGACTCTGCAGTGTGGACAGAAGGTTAACTTTCCTGAGGGTGGGTGTTTCTATTTGTTTCAAAACTTTAGAGCACAACTTAGGGAAGGCATAAGGTTCAAATAAAATGAACATTCCCCGAAAGAAACAAAATATATCAGAAATATTTTAAATGAATAAATGTTAATACTTGCCAAAAATAATATGTCTTGTCTGAGCTGACAGGTTTCAAGGTGGTCAATTAGCCAAACAGAAAGTGATAATCCTAACTTTATTCACTTACCGTACAGAAGAGGTAAACATAGGTGCCAATACCTTATCGGGAAGGAAAATTTTCAGAAATATCCACAGCCTTAATATTTTCATGTTATCTTATAGCATAATTAAAAGTTTATTAATTTATCTGAAAGAATATGATCTATACATAAAATTTTTTTATTCTAAAATGTTCAAGTTTATTATCATAGAAAACATTGGCAACAACCTACATGTCCAACCATGGGGAAATGGTTGAGTAAAGCCCGGTGTGCTTCTTAAAAATTATATAATAGTGGAGGGAGCCAAGATGGCCAAATAGGAACAGCTCCGGTCTACAGCTCCCAGCATGAGTGACGCAGAAGAGGGCTGATTTCTGCATTTCCATCTGAGGTACCGGGTTCATCTCACTAGGGAGTGCCAGACAGTGGGCACAGGACAGCGGGTGCAGCGCACTGTGCACGAGCCAAAGCCGGGCAAGGCATTGCCTCACTCGGGAAGTGCAAGGGGTCAGGGAGTTCCCTTTCCTAGTCAAAGAAAGGGGTGACAGACGGCACCTGGAAAATCAGGTCACTCCCACCCTAATACTGCACTTTTCCGATGGGCTTAAAAAACGGCACACCAGGAGATTACATCCCACACCTGGCTCGGAGGGTCCTATGCCCACGGAATCTCGCTGATTGCTAACACAGCAGTCTGAGATCAAACTGCAAGGCAGCAGCGAGGATGGCGGAGGGGCACACACCATTGCCCAGACTTGCTTAGGTAAACAAAGGAGCCGGGAAGCTGGAACTGGGTGGAGCCCACCACAGCTCAAAGAGGCCTGCTGCCTCTGTAGGCTCCACCTCTGGGGGCAGGGCATAGACAAACAAAAAGACAGCAGTAACCTCTTCAGACTTAAATGTCCCTGTCTGACAGCTTTGAAGGGAGTAGTGGTTCTCCCAGCATGCAGCTGCAGATCTGAGAACAGGCAGACTGCCTCCTCAAGTGAGTCCCTGACCGCTAACCCCCGAGCAGCTTAACTGGGAGGCAACCCCAAGTAGGGGAAGACTGACATCTCACACGGCCAGGTACTCCTCTGAGACAAAACTTCCATAGGAAAAATCAGGCAGCAGCATTTGCAGTTCATGAAAATCCGCTGTTCTGCAGCCTTCGCTGCTGAGACCCAGGCAAACAGGGTCTGGAGTGGACCTCAGCAAACTCCAACAGACCTGCAGCTGAGGGTCCTGTCTGTTAGAAGGAAAACTAACAAACAGAAAGCACATCCACACGAAAAACCCATCTGTACATCACCATCATCAAAGACCAAAAGTAGATAAAACCACAAAGATGAGGAAAAAACAGCAGAAAAACCCGAAATTCTAAAAAGTAGAGTGCCTCTCCTCCTCCAAAGGAATGCAGTTCCTTACCAGCAAGGGAACAAAGCTGGACGGAGAATGACTTTGACGAGTTGAGAGAAGAAGGCTTCAGATGATCAAACTACTCCAAGCTACAGGAGGAAATTCAAA
This sequence comes from Hylobates moloch, assembly GCF_009828535.3. Lineage (NCBI taxonomy): Eukaryota > Metazoa > Chordata > Mammalia > Primates > Hylobatidae > Hylobates > Hylobates moloch. The sequence continues at coordinate 1,204,776 of NW_026652306.1, forward strand.
CCAAAGGCAAAGAAGTTAAAAACTTTGAAAAAAATTTAGATGAATGTATAACTAGAATAACCAATACAGAGAAGTGCTTAAAGGAGGTGATGGAGCTGAAAGCCAAAGCTCAAGAACTATGTGAAGAATGCAGAAGCCTCAGGAGCCGATGCGATCAACTGGAAGAAAGTGTATCAGTGATGGAAGAGGAAATGAATGAAATGAAGTGAGAAGGGAAGTTTGGAGAAAAAAGAATAAAAAGAAATGAACAAAGCCTCCAAGAAATATGGGTCTATGTGAAAAGACCAAATCTACGTCTGATTGGTGTACCTGAAAGTGATGGGGAGAATGGAACCAAGTTGGAAAACACTCTGCAAGATATTATCCAGGAGAACTTCCCCAATCTAGCAAGGCAGGCCAACATTCAGATTCAAGAAATACAGAGAATGCCACAAAGACACTCCTCGAGAAGAGCAACTTCAAGACACATAATTGTCAGATTCACCAAAGTTGAAATGAAGGAAAAAATGTTAAGAGCAGCCAGAGAGAAAGGTTGGGTTACCCACAAAGGGAAGCCCATCAGACTAACAGCGGATCTCTCGGCAGAAACTCTACAAGCCAGAAGAGAGTGGGGGCCAATATTCAACATTCTTAAAGAAAAGAATTTTCAACTCGAAATTTCATATCCAGCCAAACTAAGCTTCATAAGTGAAGGAGAAATAAAATACTTTACAGACAAGCAAATGCTGAGAGATTTTGTTACCACCAGACCTGCCCTAAAAGAGCTCCTGAAGGAAGCACTAAACGTGGAAAGGAACAACCAGTACGAGCCACTGCAAAATCATGCCAAATTGTAAAGATCATCGAGGCTAGGAAGAAATTGCATCAACTAACAAGCAAAATAACCAACTAACATCATAATGACAGGGTCAAATTCTCACATAACAATATTAACTTTAAATGTAAATGGAGTAAATTCTCCAATTAAAAGACACAGACTGGCAAATTGGATAAAGATTCAAGACCCATCAGTGTGCTGTATTTAGGAAACCCATCACACGTGCAGAGACACACATAGGCTCAAAATAAAAGGATGGAGGAAGATCTACCAAGCAAATGGCAAACAAAAAAAGGCAGGGGTTGCAATCCTAGTCTCTGATAAAACAGACTTTAAACCAACAAAGATCAAAAGAGACAAAGAAGGCCATCACATAATGGTAAAAGGATCAATTCAACAAGAAGAGCTAACTATCCTAAATATATATGCACCCAATACAGGAGCACCAAGATTCATAAAGCAAGTCCTGAGTGACCTACAAAGAGACTTAGACTCCCACACAATAATAATGGGAGACTTTAACACCCCACTGTCAACATTAGACAGATCAACGAAACAGAAAGTTAACAAGGATACCCAGGAATTGAACTCAGCTCTGCACCAAGCGGACCTAATAGACATCTACAGAACTCTCCACCCCAAATCAAAAACATATACATTTTTTTCAGCACCACACCACACCTATTCCAAAATTGACCACATAGTTGGAAGTAAAGCACTCCTCAGCAAATGTAAAAGAACAGAAGTGATAACAAACTGTCTCTCAGACCACAGTGCAATCAAACTAGAACTCAGGATTAAGAAACTCACTCAAAACCGCTCAACTACATGGAAACTGAACAACCTGCTCCTGAATGACTACTGGGTACATAACGAAATGAAGGCAAAAATAAAGATGTTCTTTGAAACCAAAGAGAACAAACACACAACATACCAGAACATCTGGGACACATCCAAAGCAGTGTGTAGAGGGAAATTTATAGCACTAAATGCCCACAAGAGAAAGCAGGAAGGATCCAAAATTGACACCCTAACATCACAATTAAAAGAACTAGAAAAGCAAGAGCAAACACATTCAAAAGCTAGCAGAAGGCAAGAAATAACTAAGATCAGAGCAGAACTAAAGGAGATAGAGACACAAAAAACCCTTCAAAAAATTAATGAATCCAGGAGCTGGTTTTTTGAAAAGATCAACAAAATTGATAGACTGCTAGCAAGACTAATAAAGAAGAAAAGAGAATAATCAAATAGATGCAATAAAAAATGATAAAGGGGATATCACTGCCAATCCCACAGAAGTACAAATTACCATCAGAGAATACTACAAATACCTCTATGCAAATAGACTAGAAAATCTAGAAGAAATGGATAAATTCCTTGACACATACACCCTCCCAAGACTAAACCAGGAAGAAGTTGAATCTCTGAATAGACCAATAACAGGCTCTGAAATTGTGGCAATAATCAATAGCTTACCAACCAAAAAGAGTCCAGGCCCAGATGGATTCACAGCTGAATTCTACCAGAGGTACAAGGAGGAACTGGTACCATTCCTTCTGAAACTATTCCAATCAATAGAAAAAGAGGGAATCCTCCCTAACACATTTTATGAGGCCAGCATCATCCTGAAACCAAAGCCGGGCAAAGACACAACCCAAAAAGAGAATTTTAGACCAAAATCCTTGATGAACATTGATGCAAAAATCCTCAATAAAATACTGGCAAACCGAATCCAGCAGCACATCGAAAAACTTATCCACCATGATCAAGTGGGCTTCATCTCTGGGATGCAAGGCTGGTTCAACATACGCAAATCAATAAATGTAATCCAGCATATAAACAGAACCAAAGACAAAAACCACATGATTATCTCAATAGATGCAGAAAAGGCCTTTGACAAAATTCAACAACCATTCATGCTAAAAACTCTCAATAAATTAGATATTGATGGGACGTATCTCAAAATAATAAGAGCTACCTATGACAAACCCACAGCCAATATCATACTGAATGGGCAAAAACTAGAAGCATTCCCTTTGAAAACTGGCACAAGACAGGGATGCTCTCTCTTACCACTCCTATTCAACATAGTGTTGGAAGTTCTGGCCAGGGCAATTAGGCAGGAGAAGGAAATAAAGGGTATTCAGTTAGGAAAAGAGGATGTCAAATTGTCCCTGTTTGCAGATGACATGATTGTGTATCTGGAAAACCCCATTGTCTCAGCCCAAAATCTCCTTAAGCTGATAAGCAACTTCAGCAAAGTCTCAGGATACAAAATCAATGTGCAAAAATCACAAGCAACCTTATACACCAATAACAGACAAACAGAGAGCCAAATCATGAGTGAACTCCCATTCACAATTGCTTCAAAGAGAATAAAATACCTAGGAATCCAACTTACAAGGGACGTGAAGGACCTCTTCAAGGAGAACTACAAACCACTGCTCAATGAAATAAAAGAGGATACAAACAAATGGAAGAACATTCCATGCTCATGGGTTGGAAGAATCAATATCGTGAAAATGGCCATACTCCCCAAGGTAATTTATAGATTCAGTACCATCCCCATCAAGCTACCAATGACTTTCTTCACAGAATTGGAAAAAACTACTTTAAAGCTCATATGGAACCAAAAAAGATCCTGCATTGCCAAGTCAATCCTAAGCCAAAGAACAAAGCTGGAGGCATCACGCTACCTGACTTCAAACTATACTACAAGGCTACAGTAACAAAAACAGCATGGTACTGCTACCAAAACAGAGATATAGATCAATGGAACAGAACAGAGCCCTCAGAAATAACGTCACGTATCTACAACTATCTGATCTTTGACAAACCTGACAAAAACAAGCAATGGGGAAGGATTCCCTATTTAATAAATGGTGCTGGGAAAACTGGCTACCCATATGTAGGAAGCTGAAAGTGGATCCCTTCCTTACACCTTATACAAAAATTAATTCAAGATGGATGAAGGACTTACATGTTAGGCCTAAAACCATAAAAACCCTAGAAGAAAACCTAGGTATTACCATTCAGGACATAGGCATGGGCAAGGACTTCATGTCTAAAACACCAAATGCAATGGCAACAAAAGCCAAAATTGACAAATGGGATCTAATTAAACTAAAGAGCTTCTGCACAGCAAAAGAAACTACCATCAGGGTGAACAGGCAGCCTACAAAATGGGAGAAAATTTTCACAACCTACTCATCTGACAAAGGGCTAATATCCAGAATCTACAATGAACTCAAAGAAATTTACAAGAAAAAAACAAACAACCCCATCAAAAAGTGGGTGAAGGACATGAACAGACACTTCTCAAAAGAAGACATTTATGCAGCCAAAAAACACATGCAAAAATGCTCATCATCACTGGCCATCAGAGAAATGCAAATCAAAACCACAAGGAGATACCATCTCACACCAGTTAGAATGGCTATCATTAAAAAGCCAGGAAACAACAGGTGCTGGAGAGGATGTGGAGAAATAGGAACACTTTGACACTGTTGGTGGGACTGTAAACTAGTTCAACCATTGTGGAAGTCAGTGTGGCGATTCCTCAGGGATCTCGAACTAGAAATACCATTTGACCCAGCCATCCCATTACTGGGTGTATACCCAAAGGACTATAAATCATGCTGCTATAAAGACACATGCACACGTATGTTTATTGCAGCACTATTCACAATAGCAAAGACTTGGAACCAACCCAAATGTCCAACAATGATAGACTGGATTAAGCAAATGTGGCACATATACACCATGGAATACTGCGCAGCCATAAAAAATGACGAGTTCATGTCCTTTGTAGGGACATGGATGAAACTGGAAATCATCATCCTCAGTAAACTATCACAAGGACAAAAAACCAAACACCGCATGTTCTCACTCATAGGTGGGAATTGGACAATGAGAACACATGGACACAGGAAGGGGAACATCACACTCTCGGGACTGTTGTGGGGTGCGGGGGAGAGGGGAGGGATAGCATTAGGAGATATACCTAATGCTAAATGACGAGTTAATGGGTGCAGCACACCAACATGGCACATGTATACATATGTAACAAACCTGCACATGTACCCTAAAACTTAAAGTATAATAATAATAAAATAAAAAAATTATATAGTAGCTAAAATTTTTAAATGGCAGTTTAAAAATAATACAGTCATTTTTAATTATTACGTTAAATGAATAACAAAAAACTCTGGTTAAATCCAATTTTCCACTCACATTCCACCTATATTTATGCAGCCAAATGAGGCTAGAGGAAAATATACAACCAAGCCGATTTTTCTTAATCTAAATCCCTAACCACAAATCTTTATATTGCCGTGCAATTATACTATATTTTTCAAGTCTGTTCACTTTCTTACTTTACTAGGTTATTTTACACTTTCTTCTCAAATTTCTGGTATGTCCTCTCTGTTTCTTTCTAACTGATATCCTTATTTCATCTATGGAAATAAAAGTGATGACTAAAGACATTTTAACACATGAGCTTGCACTAATGGATCTACCTGTCTCCAGCATCTCTGCTCATATATTCTATGTTTCTTACTTTTAACTCTAGTTGACTGTGCCTAATTCCATGAGTAAACCTTCCATGCTCCTATACAAGTCCATCCCTGTCACCTGGTTGCTAAACCAAACCCTGTTACTCTTTCCTATAAAAGATATTTTCCCAATAGTTCTCTAATCTCTCTCTTGCATTATCAAACTGTTCTGTCAAATGAATCATATTCTTTAGTATAAAACCATAATTTTCTTTTTTCTCATATTAAAGAAAGCAAAAAAAAACAGTCATTTATCACATAACTTTTCTCCTTTACACATAATTCCTGAAAAGAGTTGCCTTCACTTTCTCTCTTTTCTCTTTTTACCCAATTCCAGTCAGATTTTGAATCATGTCATGATTAAACTAGTTTTCTCAAGGGTCTTCATGTTATCAAACCCATCATCATCTTACTGGATTTTTTAGTAAATTGGAAACAGTGTAAATAATTACATTAGTTGACATCTACTGCACCACAGAATACTGTCTCCTTTAACTTTTGGCTGTTTTGGTCCATTTCTCTATTTCCCTGAGGGATTCTATCTCAACCACATTGTAGCATTTAACTAAATCAGAATTTTGTCTCCAAATATTAACTCATCTCTTCCTACCCTCAACAGTTTGGTAATCTCATTCAGTCTCATTATTCTACTAATAGCACCCCAAATTGCATCGCTAGTCAAGATCTCTCCAAAAGCACCAGAGTAATTTATCCAATTGCTTACTCATGATATAATTTGGATCTGTGTCCCCACCCAAATCTCATGCTGAAATGCAATTTCCAATGTTGGAGGTGGGGCCTGGTGGGAGGTAACTGACTCATGGGGGGTGGATTTCTCATGACTTGTCTAGCACCATCCCCCTTGGTATTGTCTTGGTGGTGGTGAGTTCTCATGAGTTCTGGTTGTTTAAAAGTGGGTGTCACTTACATCCTTCCTCCTGATCCTGCAGGACGCCAGTTCCTGTTTTTCCTTCCACCATGAATAAAAAGCGCTCGGAAGCCTCCCCAGAAGCAGATGCTACCATGCTGCTTATACGTTGTATAAGTAAAACAACCTATGAAGTTGTAAGCCAGTTGAAATTCTTTTCTTTATAAATTACCCAGTCTCAGATATTTATTTATAGCAATGTGAGAATGGACTAATATACTCAGCATCTTCACTTGGCTAGCTAATGCGTATTTTATAACGTCCAATGTCCCAAGTCCCAACAAAATTCAGTTGTTCTATCTAAAATCTAATTATTCATTCTCAGTTAATGACAACTTTCAGTTGTTCAGTCCAAAAAAAATTTGAGTCACCCTGAATCTCTCTTCTCTCCTCTCCTGTCCTCTCCTCTCCTCTCCTCTCCTCTCCTCTCTTCTTCTCTCTCTCTCTCTGTCTCTGTCTGTCTGTATTGCACCTTTCATCCATGCATGAATGAATCTTACTGGATCTACCCTCAAAATATGAAAAAAAATTGTTACCTGATCCAGTTCACTATCAATCCAATGCTTGGATTATTGCATTGCAATGACTCTTAGCTCATCTCCCTATATCCCTGCCAACAATTCCTATAGTTTGTTCTTAACATGGAAGCCAGAAATACGTTCAAATAATATTAGTTTATATTACTCTTCTGTGAAAAGAGAGAAGTCATAACAATTTTTCTCACTCTGAATGAAACAAAAGCACTTCCTTACATGGTCCAAGCCCATAAAGCCCTTTAATTTCTGATTCCTCATAACCCACCTGACCTTCTCTTCTACTAATCTCTCCCTTCATCATTCTTTTCCAGTTACTCTGCTCTCACTCTAGCTTAGGGTTTTTGAAACAGCCATGGACTTCCCAGAGCATGCTCTTCCCACAGGTATTCATACAGCTTATTCTCTCCTCACCTTAAAGTCTTTGCTAACATAAAATTCACAGTGAGGGCTTCATTGATTGACTTAAGATTGCAGCCCTCCTAATACTGCATGTACTCTTCCCTGCTTTATTTTTCTCTGTAATAATTCTCACTATATAGCATAATTTAATTTTGGTGTTTACTTTCAATGACATCCACCTGGAATTTAAGCTTTTTGATGAGTTTATGTTTCTCCAGAGTCATTATAACTTTCTAATATATTGTAAAATTTAACTATTAATTTTAATGACTATCTCCCTTTGTACTAGAATATTATACTCATGATGGCAAGGACTGACATATCCCTGATATCTAGAAGAGGGACTGAAATCGATATTAAATAAATATTTCATGAATTCAAATACATTAACAGATTGCTTTGATGTGTTATGCTTCTCTGTACTATCCAATTTTTCTTCCAACGATTAATACAGTATATATGTATACACACTTATACAGAAATTAATATAGTATATATGTATAAAGGCATATACAGAAATTTATATGCTTACATATTAATAAATGATTACAATTTGATTGATCAATAAACAGATCACTTCTACTTATAAGAAGCCTAAAGAGTAGATAAGAAACATAAGCCTGAGATGAAATTACTTCAGTGGTCAGCTAGTTTTATAAAATGTAGACAAGAAGAGCTATTAAAATTTACTAAAGGGATAAGTCACTTTGGCCTTAAAGATAATGAAGACTTTAAACCTATTTTGGAATAACCATCAGCATTTTGACAGAAAGATGTGTAGTATCATTCCTGGCAAGAAAAATTAAATGTGGAACTTGAGAAAACATCTCTTTCTCATAATGACATAGGTCATTTATATTGTGCTTATCATAATAAATCTCTTACTAGATTTATTGGTTGAGATGGTTCATTTTGGTGCTAATTTAGAAACAAATTTAGAATAACAAATTGCTCATTGATTGTAGATAGTAATATAGACTAGTATAGGCCATGTTGTACAAAATTTATTTATTTAGTTATATTTTGAGATGGAGTTTCATTCTTGTTGCCCAGACTAGAGTGGAATGACATGGTCTCAGCTCACTGCAACCTCCGCTTCCCAGGTTCAAGCAATTCTCCTGCCTCAATCTCCCAAGTAGCTGTGATTACGGGTGCCCACCATCATGCCCCGCTAATTTCTGTATTTTTAGTAGAGACAGTGTTTCACCATGTGGGCCAGGCTGGTCTCTAACTCCTGACCTCAGGTGATCCGCCTGCCTCGACCTCCCAAAGTGCTGGGATTACAGGTGTGAGCTACTGTGCTCAGCCCTGTGTTACATACATTTAAAGTGAGTGAATACATTTAGAAGTGGTGAGCAAATGTTGCGCTGGGGTGGGAAGCTGCTAAACATGTAAGTATTAGTTGGGATCTCATTATAGTCTCTGGTATGTGGAATCTAAGTTCATAGAAGTAACAACTAACAAAAAGTGAAATGATGCATGTGAAAGAACATGTGTCTAAAGTACTTAGAATGCCTGAGATTAATTACAGTTAAGGGAATAATACTTAAATATATCATCTGAAACTAAAACATCATTGATAAATATATTTTAGGAAAAATTCCATAAAAATGATAATACACCAAAGTATTATACCTTGGAAAAAATAACTCCTCTTGACATAATTTTTATCCTGTTTACTAACTTGCATCATGATTGTAAGTTTTTCATATCTTGGGAAAACTGACAGTTATTTAGTACCTTCTGTATGTCATTTGTGTTCTATCATTTATTCTCTATGTGTCATCCCATTCCATCCTTAATGTTTAAAGCATTATTTCTCTGTATGTATAGTATAAAAAGAGTCTCAGGGTGTTGAGAAAGTTGACCAAGATCACATAGCTAGTTGACAGTAATGAGGCTACATGTATGGCCCTGAACCCTGCATTCTTCCATTATTTTTCTTTGACTATAGCTCACGTAGGATTGTTAAAGTGAGCATCATATGGGGTCAGAAGAATCAGGTTTCTGTCTGCACTCTTTTTATTTCTGCCACAATTGTTAATCCTTCAATACATCTGTACATCCTTCTCTTTTCTGCCTGGAGTGCTATCACCAACTCAACACTTCTCCTGTATACATATGACATTTGTTCATATTTCAACTCAAATCACTCACTCTAGAATGGCTTCACCAAATTCTCAGAGCAGTTCAGATTTTCTTCTTATACATGCTTATAATATGCTACTTATTTCCCTTTATCCCTTATTATGGTTTGAGATGTTATATTTGTGTGAAACTGATTAATGCCAATCTCCTCCACTAGGCTATAGGAGGAAACACCATGTTTTTTCTTACTATTGTGTTCTTAGAGCCACCTGTATTGCCTTTCAGTGAGTAAAATCTTGAAAATGTTTGTTGACCATAAAAATATTCTCTGCTTTAGGGAATATTGCTTGAGAACATTTTAGCCAAAATCTCCAGTTCATGGTGGTGTTGTGAGGAAAAAGTAATAATGTATGAAATGTGCTTTTCATCTGTCATATGCTATTTGAATACAAGTTAAATATGCATTCATAGGCTTACAGCCAGACTCTGTCTTAATGGGAACCCACTCTGGCCATATCCTCAACACCTATAGAGTACCATATGCCACATCAAGTCCCCATTTACATGTTGCCTTTGATTATTTTCTATGTGTTTCTTTTGCATTGAATTTACCTCACTGTCTCAATATGCAGCAACAAGAGAGGAAAACTCCCTATTCTTTATTGAAAACAACAATGCAACTAGTAAAAAGAGAGGCCCCTGTTGGCATGTGGACATACTGTAAAATGGATGCATAATTATATTCCACATGTCACACTTAATTGAAGAGTAACCTTGAGATTAAGCAATACCTAACTTGGAAAAGCAGAAACTTCAAAAAACTTAAAATGCTGTGGTTTCTGCTTTTTCACTCTTATAACAGACTAGCCTGACTTAAGCAGTCTTGACTGAGGAAAATCTCTTGCGGCTCAAGCAGCTAAAAAAGTAGTTAAGACACTACTGCTATATTTCAGTAAAGGCTAACATTTTGCCTCAGCATATGAACAAATTGGCTCTTCATAGGTGATCTTAACAGAATGATAAATGGTATTATCTTTGAATTTTGGACTTTGGATTAAATTCTGCAAAACATGTTTCCTCACAAAAATTATAAAAGCACATGGATTAAAAAACCCTGCTTTAATGTCAACAAATAAAAATAATGAGTAAATAAATACTCTTTTAGAGGCTGTATTTTGCCCTTTTCACAAATAATTGTTATTGCAAATATTAGACTCCATGTGAATAATTTTCTTTTCAAATATTTCCATGGACTTCCACTTCCATCTATGATGAACTAGCATGTAGAACAGCAATACTTCTGCAAAGGACAGCTAGAAAACAAAACAAGCAAAATACAAAACAAATATATCACAAATATATCTTCTCTTTAATATCATGAGAGAGATGCTAAAGGTATATGACACTCTGGGGCCAAAATCATAGACAGAAGAGACACTTATAAAGAATGTATTAATTATAAAAGTTATAGTAACATTTTATACCACTGTTTTATTAAAATGTTTGTCAACTTCTATGCAATCTGAGCAAAGACATGGAGGTACTGAGTAGAATTTATCTTCTAAGAGGTAGAGAATTTTTTTTTTATTATACTTCAAGTCTTAGGGTACATGTGCACAACGTGCAGGTTTGTTACCTATGTATACATGTGGCATGTTGGTGTGCTGCACCCATTAACTCGTCATTTAACATTAGGTATATCTCCTAATGCTATTCCTCCCCCCTCCCCCCACCCCACAACAGGCCCTGCTGTGTGATGTTCCCCTTCCTGTGTCCATGTGTTCTCATTGTCCAATTCCCACCTGTGAGTGAGAACCTGTGGTATTTGGTTTTTTGTCCTTGAGATAGTTTGCTGAGAATGATGGTTTCCAGCTTCATCCATGTCCCTACAAAGGACATGAACTCATCCTTTTTTATGGGTGCATAGTATTCCATGGTGTATATGTGCCACATTTTCTTAATCCAGTCTATCGTTGTAGGACATTTGGGTTGGTTCCAAGTCTTTGCTATTGTGAATAGTGCTGCAATAAACATATGTGTGCATGTGTCTTTATAGCAGCATGTTTTATAATCCTTCGGGTATATACTCAGTAATGGGATGGCTGGGTCAAATGGTATTTCTAGTTCTAGATCCCTGAGGAATTGCCACACTGACTTCCACAATGGTTGAACTAGTCTAACAGAGTCTTCCATGGTGTTTGGAGACCAAAGCTGAAATTTAGAATAATCAAAGACTTCCCAGGAGTTAAGGAGTTCAGATAGTAGAGAAAGACAAACTACACGGAAGTAAACTCAACGACAGGAATACTACTGGGCCAGAAATCACTTTTCCAAGCAAACTTGTAAACATCTCTCCTTTTGTCAATTGGTACAATATTAAATTTGCTAGTGGAGAGCCCTGGTGGGACACTGCAGGAAGAAAAGGTTTATCTTCCAGGTTCCAGCATGCCTTTCCTTCTTGCTCCTCTGGTGCTTGACTGCCACAATAAAACTAGACTCCTAGTAGTTCTCACTCTCAAGTGTGTTTCAGGGATGCTGCCGGGGGCAGCTTTCCTATAAGTTTCAGCGTTGCTCCAGTGGGCAGCTTTCCAGCAGGTGTTGTTGGCACATCAGTATGAAGTTCCCCAATGAGTCTCTGCAGCATTCTGGAAAGCTCTCCATCAAGTCTTAACAGTGGCCCCCTGGACAGTTTCCTGATTTTTATTCCTGGACTGTAGCACTTCAGCAAACTTCTCCATAAAGGGCTGAAGTCACATCCTTTCCAACGAAGTCTGAAATCTGAGAGTCAATTGGCAAAGGTCTCCCAAGTTTACTCCCTTCCTGGATACCCTGCTCAGTCTTAATGGCTGATCCCTATATCTACTTTTTTTCTAAAAGTTATTCTTACCTTATTTAAATAATAGTTATTGGTTAATGGTCCTTTATGTTAAAATTCTGACATCCAAATTATTGGTGTGATTATTTAAATGTCAGAATTTTACCAGAAAGAACCGTTTCCTGACTTTACATTGACTAATACAACCACCTTATTATTTTCTACCCGGCTTAATGTTTTCTTGTCCACATACCTCTTACTTATATGAGGTACTTATACAAGTTGACCCCATCTGTAGCTTGTCCTACAGTCCCCTCATCTCAATAATCCTGATAAGACAAAGCCACATTAATATGTATTCACTGGTAGCAAAAATATATTTAATTATTGATCAGAATTCAGTAGCGCATTCATGAAGTGTTGGGCTACCATGTACTGAAATATACAATTTAAAAATAACTAATAAAAAATGCCTAAAATCATTAAAATTTCTTCCCAACCAAAGATGCTTTCATTCAGTCATACTAAAAATAGGAGTTCGCTGTTCAGATGTCATTGAATTGTTTTACAAGTTTGTGTTTTTGTCTTAGTAACATTCTGACAAGCAGTTTTTAAGTACAGATGATTGGTATGTTGGGAGAAATTATAAAACTAAATAATTTAATAGATGATGGAAGAATTCACCCAGTCATAATAAATTCAGTTTTAGAATGTTTCTTAAATGAAAATATGTGCAATAGAGTTTATTCTTATTTTTATTACAGAAAAATAATCTAGGAAATTTTTTGTAGTACTTTGCTATATTATTTTCATATTAATCCTTCTCTTAAATTTTGAAGAGCTAGGGTAAAAAAGCATTGGCAGAAAAATATCATCTTCATTTTTTTTGGCCTCTAAATTCAAGTCTGTTATTTAATTTTTGATTCAAATAAAATTGTCAAAAACCAACAAATACCAATGCTCAATTATTTTTCCCATAATTGAGACTAAATTTTTCTCACCTTGATTACCAATAGAGATTAACCAACTTTTCCCATCTGTGATTTTGTGGTACATGAACAAGAAGCATTTTAGCACATGATGACATTGTAAGTATCATCAAGCATTATTACCCACATGTTTGCACAGCCACTACTGCACATCTAAAACTACAAGTAAGAGAGCTAAAAGCAAACATTACATATCCCTGTGATGGTAGGATATTGAAAAGCATTTTACAATACACATTTTTGTAATAGGATCTCAAATAATCAAGAATTACTGAAATATATTGTTAGAGATGATCTAAGGAGAAGGCTATGCAATATCTGGTCGCATTTCTTCTTAGATCTTTAAAAAATTAAATGATCTATAAAACAACTAGAAAGTACATTTATTCTCACCATACCACTTAAAACCCATCTTCATTTTACTGAGAATATCTAGTTGTGATTTAAGTGTCAGACAACTGGAAGAGAGCACACCCTCCTTTGCATTAAAAGTCAATTACATGCTTCACTCCAATTAACTTTTAGTGGAACTACTTCCGGGAAAATGATAAAGATGACAAAATAATAATGATGCTGGTTTAACTCTTTTATACCCATTTCTAGATTAAAACACATTTCCAATAATATGACAGGTAAAACAACTTTTCTCCATTTAGAAATGAGTAAACAAAGACTTAGGGCAAATATATGCTTTTGCCAGTCATGTCGTAACATCAGTGTGTGAAGAAGCCCAGGCCCAAACCAAGGCCTTTGGATGTTTGCAAAATTAATGGCTTTTAGATCAGAAATTGCAAAGTGCCAAACATAAGCATAATTTAAAATAACAATCACAACAATAATATTGATTATGACTTTACTGTGTGATAAGGAATATAACAAGTAGTCTATGCATGGTGTAATCTAATTCCCACAAATAATCTATGTCACAGATACTATACACACACCCACACACATACACATACACAAACACACACACACATACACATGGGTGAGGGGTGCTGTACATCTATATTTCTATATCTAATATCTTTCTGACAAACACTTGGAATCTTGTTCCAAGTTGATTAGCCAATAAACAACAGAACAATAGGAAATGAACAATACATAATATATTAGTAAACATGAAACTATCTCTGTGTAAATTCTATTTTATTAATAAATTTATTGAGTTTTATGAACTACCCAGCCCCAGGTTTTACTCTTTGGTACACATATCAGATCCAGTAAATAAGGCTTTTAATAAAAGCTTTTTGGAATTCATTCTATGCCTCCTGAGGGTCTTACTCAATAAAACATAAAACCATTTGTTTTACTACTTTTTGAATTATTTTCTTCTATGATAGTTCTTGTCATTTATTTGAATTAAATATGTTCTGTATCTCCAAGGATTCCTTCTCCCAGGTACTCAGTATGTAGAACTGTGTATCTTTGCTTCTTCTATTACATTCATGGTATCAAAGTACAGTGAGAGCAGTGTACCTGAATGAAGGAGATGGGAGTCCAAAAGTGGCATTTCTTTGTCCATGACATTACTTCAGCAGCTCTAGAGTAAATTTACTCAAGTTCAAGTTGTCACCTCACCATTTCCTAGCTTCATATCAATGGAAACTTAGTTAATTTAACTATGCCTATAAGCCTTATAGGATTGTTGTGACTTGTAAGAATAAATAGAGTAAAACATGGAAAATCATGAGCACAATGTTCAACACATACTATAGCTATTAATAAAATGTTATAATTATGACATTGTGTGCTTATAATTTTCTTCATTTATATCTAATAATATTTAGAAATATTACAAAAAAGCATATACTGGAATTACCTACTTCCCAAGAGAATTTGAAAATCTGCCATCATGTACCTTATTTTTAATGGAAGTAAAAGAGAACACCTATTAAATATCTCAGTGCTTTATTATTGCCTTTTGATGTCAATAATCATTTTAAACAAGTGATTCTCAAATATAAATTCTTAGGAACAATTTGGACAGCTTCCTCTGTTTTCAATAGTCTACTGTATACTGTTCACACATTCTACTTCAAAGTCAACTTCAGTAGTCTCATTGGAAGCTCTTTCTCTTCCTCCTCCCTATTGTTCTCCTCCTCCTGTTTCTCACTGATATGGTTATCTTTGCGTCCCTGCCCAAATCTCAGCTAGAATTGTAATCCCCAGGTGTTTAGGGAGATACTTGGTGGGAATTATAAACTCTTAATAAAAGTTATGGTGGCTTTGTATTCTCAATATCTAAGATGTTGATGATTTTTTGACATTTATTTACAACATACCTAGATTTTCAAAAACAGAGTAGAAATGTTTAGTATGAAAGAAAAAACAGTAAAAACGCACAAAGAAGTTATCAGAATAAAATTATTTAAAAAGGGAGAGAATAGGGAATTTAACAGTCTGGTAACTAAGCCATTGTTTAATATGAATGCCTGTTTTTGTTTGCTGTTTTGTTTGTTGGTGGAGAATCTAAGATATGAATCCGATGAATCCATAAATTTATATAATCTTTATTTAATATTCCAAAAATAAATGTTATGAGCTTCTCTTTAAAATTTCACATCCAGAGTATTGAATTTAAGCTAGTTATAAAGATGCTGACCTCTTAACAGAAATACACACCTTAAGAGATGAATATTAGTCAAATGAACATGTAAATTCAAATAAAATGGCAAGATTTTAATTTTGAATAACTTAGTAGATGGTGGTGCCCAGGCAAAGAGGAGGAAAAGGGGAGAAGCAGCAGAAGGTGGATAAATAAAAAAGAGGATCAAGAGGCGGATGAGTGTATTAGTCTATTTTCACACTGCTGTGAGGACACATCTGAGACCAGGTAATTTATAAAGAAAAGACGTTTAATTGACTCACAGTTTATTAAGAGTTTATACTTCAGTGGCAATAAGTATTCTATATGAATGCACACATACAGAAGACAAATGCAAAGGTATAGTAAGAAATACTCACTCTGCTATGGAAATCACAATTACTATGATGAATAAATGCTTGCATGGGATTCTAGCAGAGGGACAGAATGTGTAAACCCTTAAGGTAAGGGATGTTCTAGTAGCCTGTAGTCCCAGCACTTTTGGAGGCTGAGGTGGGCAGATTACAAGGTCAAGAGATTGAGACCTTCCTGACCAACATGGTGAAACCCCGTCTCTACTAAAAATACAAAAATTAGATGGGCGTGGTGGCGGGCGTCTGTAATCCCAGCTACTTGGGAGGCTGAGGCATGAGAATAGCTTGAACCTGGGAGGCGGAGGTTGCAGTGAGCTGGGATCGCACCACTGCACTCCAGCCTGGTGACAGAGTGAGACTCAAAAAAAAAAAGAAAAAGAAAAAGAAAAAAAAGTTCTGGAAATTTGACTATGAAATGTATGAGAAGACGAATTCTAAAAACCAAAGCAAGCAGGTAATAGAAATGGAATTCCTCCTTCACCATGCTATAGCTTCTAAGATTTATCCTGAAGATAATTAAAAGTCATCATTCGATTTTAGATTGATGATATTTAATTATAAATGAGATTATTTAATATCTGCAAAACTTCAGCATAAAAATAAGCCACAGAGGACTGGCAGTGGAAAGCCATAAGTACCACTAAAAGTCAAGCTGTATTATAAACCAGGTGAAAAATCATGGCCTGAGAAAAGTTAACGTTGGCAGAAATGGAAAAACAATACATGATTTATGTATTGATCATATGTAATTTATAGATTTTGAGGATATGTGAGAGGGGTATGATGGAGAAGTCATGTAAGCATATATGTCTTTTTTGCTCAGAGTAAGGGATGGTGGTATCAACCATGACGATTACAATAAATGAGAAGAATAAGTTGGAAACAATCTACTATTATGAATTTGATGTTGGAACTGTTGAGTTTTGGGTCCCACTGCAATCTTTCTAAATAGCAGGGAGATATTCGGAAAAATAGAGCTGGACGTTGGAGAGACATCTGACTTGAGATAATTAGCTGAGTTACAAAACACAGATTACAAATATTGCCACCGTAGTGAAGGATATCTGCAGAAATCATGCAAAAAGTGAAAAGAGAGTGTAGGATAGAATGCTGGGGAAAGTGTCAGAGAACATTTAAGGAAAATAGTCCTCTTCCTCCATACCGCACATCTTAATTTTTTAATGTAAATTCTATCTGAGTACAGTTTTTCCTGTACCAGTATTATCAATAGATAATGAATACATTCTCTCATACTTTAATGGAACAGAAGGAGACAATATAAGGGAGAGAAAAGGAGCTTTCTGATCTTTTATTTGTCTATCTTTTCACTGTTTCGCAGACAATTAATTAAATAGCACATCTTCTTGTTTTGAGGGTTATGCCATTCACCTAAAACACCTTTTCATTGAATCTAGTAATTAAAATAAAATAAATAGCTATTATGGAATATTCATTCTTGTATAATCACTATAACATCCCTTAAACTTTATATTGTCTTTCAGTCTATCAATTTTTACTTTCTTGCTTTGTTCAATACCTAAAGTGA
This sequence comes from Hylobates moloch, assembly GCF_009828535.3. Taxonomy (NCBI): domain Eukaryota; kingdom Metazoa; phylum Chordata; class Mammalia; order Primates; family Hylobatidae; genus Hylobates; species Hylobates moloch. Next base: position 1,222,411 of record NW_026652306.1, read on the forward strand.
CCAAGAACATGAAATGCATAACTTCAACCTCTCTTGTCAAAATACCCAAATCCATTGCCTTCTTGGTTTTTTTTTGTTTTTGTCACTTTGCTGAGCCCAGCCTAAAAGCAATTCCATATTCAGTTATCTCATCTAATTTACAGCTGATTAAGAAATCCTGGTTATAATCACCTAACTTGTCAGTACAATAGCTAAGAAATGTATTATTTCCAATCTTAACTCTACACTGTCCTCTTCTTTTTTAACAATGCCCTTAACCTCATATCCCTCTCTAAACTTATTTCTCTTCTGTTTCACTTCTCTTGAGAGAGTAGACTCTACTGCCCTCTCTATGTCTCTACTTCCTCCCATGCACTCATAGATCTACAAAGAGTCTGGCTCCAGTCCCATACCTCTAAAGAAACTGCTCTTTATGATTCAGCAATGTCCTGCTGGGGCTAAAGACTTTGATGAGGTTTGATGTACCCATGCTGACAGAGCAAAGGTATCTCTTTTCTGAGATTAGCTATGAGGATACCACTCACTCCTCCTTGGCTAGAAACATGCAGGCCTCTCATAAACCAGACACCATTGAACAGATTTCCTCATTTCACATACATCTCTATCCAGTCTACAGCCAAAAACAAATAAAAAATCATGTAGTTTTTGCAAATGGAGCCTACTAAATATTAAGGAAAACTGTTCCAACCATGAGTGTGCAAATTGCAAGAAACATGCAAATCTTTATTTTTACAACCCCAAATGAAAAGACCATGTAATTTTGGATCTGCTTAAGGACATCTTGCATACCATATGGATAAGCTTGCCTTACAGTGATGTCAGCACATAGAAAAAACAGCTGAAACAATAGATTTATTTTTCTCTTCTTTTTTTGCTTTAATCAAGTTGAGTTTTATTTTTATTTAAATACACATTAGTTAGTTTTGAATAATCAATATATCTACCTTAAAAATTTGTTTTGAAAATTAAATGAAATAAAACATTATTATATTTTAGTTTGCAAAAAATTTAAATATGGTTTTTGTTAAAGCACAAAGTACCAACAAAAAAGTCTTATTCAGTCAAAAGGATATACTTTAATTACTACTTTAAAGGGAAAATGAGCAAATCTACTTTAGAGAATAGGATCTAAATATGTCAGCTGAAATGGGAACTTGGGGTAGATAGCTTTAAGAGAGAGTGGTAATATTTGAAATGAGCACTTCTAAAATATTTAAATAAAATGCATTCGGATTACTTACCCATAATATTTAAAAACACACAAAAAATAACAATTATGTATTAGTATTATATTTTTAAAGCAATATGTAACACAAAACGATGATATGTAAAACATGCAAGTTATAAAACTAATTATTTGGTTTATTTTTGAATTTTATAAGAATGATGTAATTATATAGTTAGTCTCCTAGAACTTCCAACATTCTAGTTTTTAAAATCCATCCATGTTATTGGTTCTAGACATAATTCTTCCATTTGCTCTGCTACATATCATGGTAATTTTATCACGATTTATCCGTTTGTCATGCAGATAGACTTTGTGTATGTATACATTTTTAAAAATTAAAACAAACAAAACTACTATGTGCACTCTTGTACATATCTCTGGGCACACAAATTCAAGAGTTTTTCCAGAGGTTATAGTGAGAAATGGAAATGCTAGTTTACTAGAGAAGTTTTGTTTTATCTGAGACAACACCAAATGGTTTTCCAGTGTTGGTTAATTAATGTATACTGTCATAAGAAATATATTGTGGCCCCCTTTAATCTATATCCTGTCTAACATTTTTGCCAATCAATAAATAAAATGTAGTTCTCATTTTGTTATTAATTTATATTTTCCTGCTTCTGTAACAAGCATAACTTTCTGTATATATTGGGTTAGGTAGTTAGTCTTCTGAAAAATTTTGCACATCTTATCACATTCTCTGTTTTTGTTATTTTAAAAATTTTAAAAGATTAATGCGTTATTAATCTATTTGTATTCCTATTATCTTCCTCCAAGGAGCTTGTCTTTTCACTTTTGTTATGGTATTTTTCAAATTAACATGTTTTTAATTTTGTTGTGAAATGTATAGATCTTTTTTAAAAAATAAGAATTTGAGTGACATGCTAGAATTATTTATTTATAATTCTTATTTATTCAGGATACTTTTGTATATTATTAACCATTCTTATTTATTCAGTAAACTTTGGCTATTTTTGGTCATTTGTTCTTCCATTTCCTGTTTGAGTTTCAGCTTGCCACATTTCTCATATAACCTATTGAATATTTATTTGAAATCATAATAAATCTATAGGCTAGTTTGAAAATAATAGCTGCCTATACAATAAAGACATTTCTTATGAATGAACACAAGATAGCTCTCAAATTATTTGTCTTATTTAATGTTTTCAATAAAATGTTACCAATTTCTGCACAGAAATCTTACATATATTTTGTCAAATTTATTCTCAATAACTTAAATGTATTGGTAATGTGAGTGGGTCTTATTTAAAATTCCAGTTTTCTAATTTTAGGCTACCATTTTAGAAATAGATCATTTATCTGTACAAAAATTTAAATATTTATGAAATCATTCAGTTTTCTGATTTTTCTTGAGTCACGTTTTTAATTTATGCTTTATTTAGGACTTGACAATCTTGCATAGGTTTTTAAAACATATTGGTATACAGTTGTTTGTAATACTTTACTCTCTTAAACATCTTACTGTAGCATGCTTTTAGTCTTACTATGCTGTTAAGGGTGTGCCATTTTCTCTTTCTCTCACTGTTTCTTGATCATTCTTTTAAAGTATTGTATATTTTGTCTTCAAAGACGCAACACCTTTACTTTTTAAACTGTGTGTGTGTGTGTGTGTGTGTGTGTGTGTGTGTGTGTCATTGTAGATATTGCCCTTCCTTCCTTCTTTTCTCCTTCACTCTCTTTCTTCCTCCTTTTTTAGTGGAATAAAGCATACAGGGTTAAAATGTGTATTTCAGAGGCATTCAATATAATGAATGATCTTAAATTTAGTACACTATGTAATTGCCACACAGGCAATGAAATAAGAAAATAACACCTCAGACATGCCCCTTGTGCTCCTGCCAAGAGTCTTTGCCCTGTTTGAGTTTCTTAAATTCAGGTAGATGTGCCAGGATGAAATTCTTCACCTTGCTGCTGGCCCCTAGGCTCTGACCCCACAGCAGTACTGCTTTGGCAGCTCACCTCAAGGCAAGTCTTCTGAATTAAACTTGGCTCCCACTGCAGTAGTTTCAGCACATATTTTAGGAAGGGGCACAGTTTTGGCGACCTGTCCTTCATTTGTTAGACCTGTGGTGACTCAAGGAGAATTTATTCTGCAAGTGCAATTTCCTCAGTGCCATAATGCTATAAGCACAGCTATACCTTTCGCTATTAAAGTTAATATTTCAATCTTAAGGGAGGCAGTACATCATCGTTCTTTTAAGGAAGTCTCTAAAGTGGACCACTTAGATTTGGTCTGAATTGCACCATGTGTTCTTGGGAAAAATGCAAATTATGTTCTTGTACCTCAGCATTCTCACCACTAAAATAGGAACAATAACAGTAGCTATGACATAGGGCTGCTGTATAGATTAAGTAAAAAACAATTACAACAGTATAATAATATATGGAATGCGGCAATCAATATAAGAGTAGTTGCTATTATTAAAATAATTTCATTTAAAATATACATGTAAGTTTTTTAGCCCTGGGAAACACTTTGTTATAAAAACAACTTTGATTTAACATAATATACTGCAGAAGGAATGAGCCACCACCACAATTATTTTCTTATTTAACTTTCTAACTAATTCAAAAACACTGTCCTCTTATAAAACTGTTATGGTTGGAATAATTTTCTTGTCAATGACAGTTTTAAAATGCTGACATTGACAATCACAATTTGTCGTTAAAATGTTAATTTTTGAAAAGTGTCAGAAATTAAAAAGTCAAAGTAATAAATCCATATCTCCATAAATGACAGTATGGCATACGATTTTAAGACCCTAGGAATTTTTATTTTAGTTTAATCTGATTGATTTTGAAATGCTTAAAATACACCAAATCCTTTTTATCAGTAAATAAATTTAAGATAAAATGTTATACTATATTTGTTTAATTTATCTGTAGTTATTCTTACTATGTCATTGAACTTTTTCGAATAAGTATAAGAATTAGGTAAAACATCAAGTAAGGAATAATAGGACAGTTGTTTAACAAAATGATTTATGAAATATACAGTTGAAAATTTGATTTTAAAATTGTCTTTCAGTCATAGTGCATGTGTTGTCTGAGTTGGCTTATATAAATACTTCTGAAATTAACTGAGTCAGACACAGTGAATCAACAGTATGAAGATAACTTTATTTTTGTGCTCTGAATATTTCCAGATGGTGCTTATTACTGCATGATACACATGATTGTATCTCATACTCCTTGTGTATTTTCTAGGGGTTAATAGCAATTGAAAAAATGAATATGTATGAACTCTCTAACACCTTTATTAAATATGAAAATTTAATTCTGCTATTCTCCCTTTATTTGCAGAGATATTACAAAGTACGACATGTCTAAACATTTTATCTCTTCTTATTGCTTATTTCACAGGGTTAAAGGAATTTTTCTGTTATCCTAAAATTTTTAGTAGAAAGGCATATTTAAATCATTTGAGCTCATCCCGTAAACCATCAAAGATAATAATTATTGGGCATTATTTATAGAAACCAAATAAACTGTTGTTTTAATAATAGAGTATCTTTCTAGCTGTGATGTTTGATTAACAAGAGGCATTTTGTTTTGGGGGTGTTTATGTGGGTGTGTTTGAACTAAGCATCAAACATTAGAATTGCATTGATATCACTGACTTTAAAGCAATTTCATTGTGACTTACAAAATACAGAAGAATCTCAGTTAAGTAACTGGATAATTGAATTTAGTAGAAATAACCTTTGGCCGTAATCTAGATGTAGACCTTATGAGTTATAATTTTTACTACATTTCACAGTAAATTCTCCATTTCATTCATTCATAAATAACCTCATAAAAAATCCTTCCTCTTTCTTCTAATGAAACAATGTGGTACAAATGCGAAGAATGAGATTGCAAGAAATAAATGAAGCGCCCTGAAAGCAAAGGGAGGCAACTGCCAGTTGTCATTAACTCTATTGGGTTTTTCCCAGGTCTGGGTCAATACTTGTGATAACCAAAATATATAGATATAGCTACAACATAAGATATGTAACTCAGGTCACCATAATTGATGTATAACTGTAAGGTTTTGCAAATTTAGGTTAATATTTTCAAATGGAAGGTAAACCATAATTTTATTTGGAGACTTGATCATAAATATTGCAAGGTAAAATTTTGTTGTTTTGTAAGCAGTTACTTTGGTATTTGAGATTTCTTTTCAACATAAAAACATAATAGGGGCCAGGCACAGTGGCTCACTCCTGTAATCCCAGTACTTTGTGAGACCAAGGTGGGTGGATCACCTGAAGTCAGGCGTTCGAGACCAGCCTGGCCAACATGGTAAAACCCTCTCTCTACTAAAAATACAAAAAAAAAAAAAAAAAAAAAAATTAGCCGGGCATGGTGGCACATACCTGTAATCCCAACTGCTCAGGAGGCTGAGACAGGAGAATCACTTGAACCCAGGAGGCGGAGGTTGCAGTGAGCTGAGATCACACCACTACACTCTAGCCTGGGTGACATAACAAGAATCTGTCTCAAAAAATAATAATAATAATAAAATAAATAAATAAATAAATAAATAAATAAAATAAAAACAATAGGATATACAGCCCTACTATAATTAAATACAGATTATATTGATGGCTTACAAACTTTAGCTACTCTAATTTTACTTATATGGGAACTTTTTTTTTAGAATTTGAAGAATCTCTCAACTTCACAGGTTTAAGAGAGAGAAACTTTGCCCTACCTAAATGATATGGGAGAGCTAGAAGAATTAAAATCTGACATACGCCCACAAAACTTAGTAACTTTTTCACCTCTTGCTAATTTCCACATTTGTATGTATGTTTAAAAGATACATTACCTATTATAAAACAAATGCAAGTAATTTCTAGGTTGTTACCTAGTTTAAATTATTGATTCCATGTAACTCCTTCAATTTCTGAATAAATAAGTGATATTACTAATTATGGTAATAATATTTGACTTTAAAACTTATCTATAATAGCAATGTACCAAAAAGAGCTCATAAAAGAAATTCTTCCTTATTCTTTTTCATTAAAGTATATGTATGAGACTAGGAAATTATAAGCAGATAGATATCTGTAGCAGGTATCCATGATGAAGATACTTACTTATAATCAGTTACAGAATACATGAGAAACTTTAGAAATAAGAAACACAAAAATGTCACCTCTGATTCTCAGGGAATAAGGCTCCTTCATATTCTGGGTAATCCAATTGATTGGTTCATTTAGAAGTTAAGAACAAGGAGTCACAGAGTTTCTTAGAGTTCTCAGGGGTTACCAATATTACAGGATTTGAGATAATAAAATAATAAATTATTTTCTCACTATTAGGCTTTTTCCTAATTAGTGAGCTAATAATACAAATCTGACAGGTGCAAATGTGCTCTCTGATATCTTTCGCTAAAGTAAAAATATCCACTTAACCACAGCTAAACATTGGAATTTTTTTAAGTGTAAAAACAAAATACGATTTATAAGAATCTGCCAAAATAATCATAATTAACACAACCATTTATATGTGAAACTAACAGGTTTCTTTCCTCTAGAAAAGTTATTGTCCAGAGATAAAATTTTTATTGGCATAATAATACATATATTTAATTAACACTTCCATTTTGGTTCAAAATTGATATTTAGTTTCCAAAATTATTAAGGTAAAATTTACAAAAAATAGGATTTACTTAATTTAAGAGTATTATTTGGTAAGTTTAAAAAATTATATAAAATTATGTAGCCTCCCCCTTAATGAGAATTTTTCCACTGAAAATTTGTTGTCAAATACCTTTTTTCCAACCTTTTTGGAAGTAACCATTTATTTGCTATCTGTAACTAATAGCTTTGCCTCTTAATACTTTTATATAAATGGAATAAACATTTATATGTAGTCTTTTGCATTTCACTTATTTTTCTTATTACAATATTGTTATAATTTGGCCATGTTGTTGCTGTATCAATAGCTCATTTCTTCATATTGCTGAAACACATTCCATAATTTGCATATAGCCATTTTCTTTATCCATTCACTATCTGATGACCTATCACATTATTTTTAGTTCTTGACAAATATGAATAATGCTGCTTTGAGTTTCACATAAAGGTCTTTGTGTTAAAATAGCTCTTCATTTATATTGGAAAATGTCCTAAGAATGAGAGTGCTAAACTATGTAGTAAATTAAAGTGAAACTTGTAAATATTAATTTAAAAATACCTAAAAATAAATTTAAGAAGGTAAAATATCTCTACAAGGAAAACTATGAAACACTGATGAAAGAAATTGAAGAAGATACAATAAAGTAGAAAAGACATCTCATGTTCATAAATTGAAAGAATTAATACTGGAAAATGGCCATACTACCCAAAGGGATCTACAGATGCAATGTAATCCCTACCAAAATATAAATGACATTGTGCATAGAAATAGCAAAAGAAAAAATTTCTAAAATTTATATGAAATCACAAAAGACCCCAAATAATCAAAGCTATCACAAGAAAAAAGAACAAAACTGAAGGCATTACACTACTACCTGACTTCAAAATATGCTATAGAACTGTACTAACCAAAACCTCCTGCTACTGGCATATGAACGGACACATAGACCAATGGAATGGAATAGAGAACCAATAAATAAATCCACATATTTACATCCTACTGATCGTCAACAAAGGTGCCAAGAACATTCATTGTAGAAAGGACAGTATCCTTAATAAATTTTACTTAGAAAATTGGATATTCATATGCAAAAAAAAAAAAATGGAACCCGACTTCTATCTTCCACTATTATACAAAAATCGACTTACAGTGAATTAAAGACTTTAATTTGAGACATGAAACCATAAAACCACTAGATCAGAAACCATAGACTCAAAAACACAGACTCAAAACTATGAAGCCACATATGGGAAATGCTTTAGGATATTGGTATAGGCAAATATTTTATAAAGAAGACCTAAAAAACACAGGCAACCAAAGCAAAAATAGACAAATGGGACTACATCAAACTCTAAAGTGTTGGCGCAGCAAAGAAAACAATAGAGTGAAGAGACGACCCACAGAATCAGAGAAAATATTTGCAAAATATTTATCTGACAAGAGATTAATATCTAGAATACATAAAAACTCAAACTACTCAACAGCAATAATAATACTAATAATCTAATTTTAAAATGGACAAAAGACTTGTGTTTTTGTTTTTTTTTTTTTTTTTTTTGAGACGGAGTCTCGCTCTGTCGCACAGGCTGGAGTGCAGTGGCGCGATCTCGGCTCACTGCAAGCTCCGCCTCCCGGGTTCACGCCATTTTCCTGCCTCAGCCTCTCCGAGTAGCTGGGACTACAGGCGCCCGCCGTCACGCCCGGCTAATTTCTTTGTATTTTTAGTAGAGACAGGGTTTCACCGTGTTAGCCAGGATGGTCTCGATCTCCTGACCTCGTGATCCGCCCGCCTTGGCCTCCCCAAGTGCTGGAATTACAGGCGTGAGCCCCCGCGCCCGGCCGAATAGAAATCTTTTTAAAGAGGACAAACAGGACGAACAGGTATATAAAAATACTTTTGCTTTTTTTGCTTATGCTTTTGGTGCTATGTACAAGAAATCACTGCCAAGACCAATATCAGGAAGTGTTTACCCAACAGTTTTATACTTTCTGGTCTTAGGTTCAAATATTTAATCAATGTTAAGTTGACTTGTTTTGTGTATGGTGTAAAATAGGGTTCAAGTTCATTGTTATGCTTGGAGATACTGAATTTTCCCAGCCCAGTTTGTTGAAGAAATTGTCTTTTTCATATTGTGTGTTAATGGCACCCTTGTTGAAGATCAGTTTGATCATATTAGCATGTGTTTATTTATGGGCACACTATCTGTTCCACTAGCCTATATGTTTGTCTTAATACCAGTATAATAATGCTTTAATTAGTGGTTCTTTGCAATATATTTTGAAATCAGGGCGTTTGATGCTTCCACCTTTGTTCTTTTCCAAAACTGCTTTGGCTATTTGGAGTCTTTTCTGGTTCTATATGAATTTTAGAATTGCTTTATTTATACTAAAAAAAGTCATTATAATATTGATAGGCATTGCACTGACTCTATATATAGCTTTGAGCAGTGTGAGCATTTTAACAATATCAATTTTTCCAGTTCACAAACACAGGATATCTTCTATTTATTTGTGCCTCTTCCATTTTTCCATCAACGTTTTATAGTTTTTAGTGTGCAGGTCTTTTATCTCCTTAGTTAAGTTTATTCCTAAGTATTTTTTGGTGCTACTGTAAATGAGATTATTAATTCTCATTTGGTTGTTGGTGTGTAGAAACACAATGAACTTTTGTGTGTTGATTTTGTATCCTGCAAGTTTACTGAATTCATTTCTTAGTTTTGAAAGTTTTTTGGTGGAGCTTTTAGGATTTTCTATATATATGATCATGTAATCTGCCGAGTAAAATTGACTCCTTTTTCTGATTTAGATGTTATTTTATATTAATTAATTAATTAATTTTGGCCTAATTACTATGACTAGAACTTCCAAATCTATGTTCAATAGAAGTGGTAAGAATGGGCATCTTTGTCTTGCTCCTGAACATAGAGAAAAACTATCAGTTTTTCACTGGATTTTATCATGTTGAGCCTAACTCCTTCTATAATTAGTTTCTTGAGAGTTTTTATATAATTTTTTAGTGTTAACATGTATGACTATCCCATATAAATTTTACTTTTACCCTCTATGTAATGGAAACTACTATACATATGTCCTATGAATTCTTTTTACATTAAGGAGAGTGTTCATATTAATAAATATAGCTATAGTTCATTTATTTTAACCTCTTTACTTGTATTTAATTATACATGTGGGACGTGTGTGTGTGTGTATTGCACCATACTTTTATCCATTTTAGTGTAGATAACGTACAGTTTTATAACTGTTTTTCTGAAACATATTGCTAGTATTTGTTATATAATGAATAAATAATCTAAGCATGTAATTGTAGAATTATAGAATACAGCATTTTTAATTCTACTAGTTATTGCCAAAGTGTGAAGTCAATTTACGGTTACTCTACATTTTATGCAACCTCTGATGTTGTTGGAAATTATGATATCATTGAGGACTCATTTACATTTTTTATTATGAATAAGTTGACGAATAAGTTGAGTAAATTTTTTTTTTTTTTTTTTTTTTTTTTTGAGAAGGAGTCTCGCTCTGTCACCCAGGCTGAAGTGCAGTGGCGCGATCTCGGCTCACTGCAAGCTCCGCCTCCCGGGTTCACGCCATTCTCCTGCCTCAGCCTCCCAAGTAGCTGGGACTACAGGCGCCCGCCACTGCGCCCTGCTGATTTTTTGTATTTTTAGTAGAGACGGGGTTTCTCCGCGTTAGTCAGGATAGTCTCGATTTCCTGGCCTCGTGATCCACCTGCCTTGGCCTCCCAAAGTGCTGGGATTACAGGCGTGAGCCACCACGCCTGGCAAGTTGAGTAAATTTTTGTATATTATGAGTTCTCTTTTTCTCTCTCTAGTGAAGTGCCATATTAGTTATTTTGCATTTTTGTTAGTGCATTTTTAATTTATTAAAATTACTTCTTCACATGTTTTATATACAAATCATTTCAAATTTTAGATGAAAATGTTTACACCTTTCTCCCAGTATGTGGCTTGACTTTTTATCAATGGCAGATCTTTTATCTTAATGTAAATGAAACAGATTTTTTTTTTAATATTTGCATTTTTTGTCTTCTTGAAGAATGTTTGTCTTACTTCACATTACCTTCTAAACATTTTGTAGACTTTACGCTTTAGCCTTTAATCCACCTGGAATTTATTTTTGAGAATGATATGATATAAAAAACCAATTTTATTTTTTCTGTATTTTAATTATTTATTCCAGAATAATTTATTAACTATTTAATAATTTTATTCATAATGTGAAGTGCTATCTTTCACAATTCAAGTTCCCGTATGTACCAAGGAATAATTTTGGATAATCATTCTGTTTCACTTGTCTATTTATCCTGGGAAAAGCTTACAAAACCTTTATTACTAACACTTTATGGTAAGTTTTAATAACCACTTTAAAGTCTAGCCATCGTTTATTTTTAGGAGCGTGTCAGGCAGACTCGACTTTGCTCTTCTATATAAAATTTAGTTTCTGTTCTCTTGATAATTGCTTTTATGCTTCTGTTTAAAATTGCAATTACTCTGAAGATTGTTTTTACAGGTCAGACATTTGATAATAATGAAACTTCTATTTAAAAATGTATATTTCTAGATTTGCTTATTTTTTTAAATCATAAACTGTGTTGCATATTTTCTCTGTAATAGTCTTACACATATTGAATTATGTTTTTCTTAGAGTAGAATACATATATAAACAAATTTATTAGGTCCAACTATTTTAAAGCTTTTTTCTCCCACTTTTCTATGTAGACAACTGTAGCACCTGAAAATAATGAGGATTTATTTACTTCGATTTTAAATTTTCAATATATTTTCTTCTATTATCACAGTGTATTGGACAAAACTTTAGATGAATTATAAATAGATTTAGTAGGTTTATAGATTATTGTCTCTTTTCAAATATTAAGGAGTGTTTTTGGCATTTTAATGATTAAGTATATTAATATCTCAGTGGTTTGTAGATGTACTTTATTGCATTATTCTTTCTTTGTTAATAGTTACTATTAGGAAAGTTTGTTAAATGTTATCAAAATATTTTAATCTTTCTCCCCACCTTCCAAGACAGGAGATTTTGGCATTGTTAGCATGCCTCTCCTACTTGGAAAGACAGAATAGTGTGTACAGATTCACACTGAACTTTTCTCCAAGAAGCAACACAGGAATTTAGCTGAAAAACTGAAAGAAACCGCAGACCCTTTGAAAGAAGTGTCAGGCCGCAGCCTGTACCATGAGCCAGGTGGAAAACTGTAGGTCCTCAGACTGTGAGAGGTGGAAAACCTGCTTTTGTTATTATACACTCCCACTGGGGAACCTGGCTAGCCAGGCCACGGGGGCACCTGGCTAGCCAGGCCACGGGGGCAGGCCTTAACCCTACTCAGCACTGTACCTGATTTAGAGAGCAGTGGGGAATATATGAGAAATACAAATTAAAACAACATTGAGGTATCACCTTACCCCAGCCAGAATGGCCATTATCAAAAGGTCAAAAGGCCATAGATGTTGGCATGGACTTTGTGAAAAGGGAACACTTATACACTGATGGTGGGAATGTAGATTAAATACAACCTCTATGGAAAATAGTATGGAAATTTCTTAAGGAACCAGAAGTAGATCTAATATTCCATCCATCTATCCCAGTCCTGCATATCTACCCTATTCTCTAGGAACCCTATATTATCTTGGTGAAGAGTTTTTCACTACTGATTCTATTTGTCTAATTATTATAAGCTTGTTCATGTTCTATAGTTCTTTAGTCGGTTTGTTAAATTGTAATTTTATATTAATTCCTCAATGCATTTGATTTATATTTTCAAACTTACTGACTATAGTTACTTATAATATGTACATTTAAATACAAAGGAAAAGAAGTGATTATATTAAAGAGACACCTGCATACATATGTTTATTACATCACAATTAACAATTGTAATGATATGGAACCACCCTAAGTACCCATCAAATGATGAGTGAATAAAGAAATTGTGGTGTATATACATCAAGGAATACTACTTGGCCTTAAAGAAAAACAAAATAATGTCATTTTCAGCAACTTGAATGGAGCTGGGGGCCATTATTCTAAGTGAAGTAAGTAAGAAATGGAAAAGCAAATAACACATGTTCTCACTTAAAAGTAGGCACTAAGCTATGGGTACACAAAGGCATACAAAGTGATATATAATTTGGTGACTTAGCTGGGGGAGAGTTGGAAGGAAGTGTGGGATAAAAAAACTACATATTGGATATAGTGCCTACTACTCAGGTGATGAGTGCACTGAAATCTCAGACTTTGCCATTATACAATTCATCTATTTCACCAAAAAACCATTTGTACCCCCAAAACTATTGAAATATAGTTGTAGTAAAATTAAAATAGGGTAGTGATTATAATGATAGATTTTCTAGTATTGAAATGTGTTTATATACTTAGAGAAAGTCTATATAGTTAGGATATATTTTTATATGTATATATTGCTAGATTTGGTTTAATAATTTGTTCATGACTTTAACATCTGTGTTTATTAGTAAATTTAGTTTTAAATGTTTTTTCCCATAATGTCTTCAATGGCTTTGTTACCAGGCAAGCTAGCATCATAAAATGTCTTGAGAAAGAAGGTAGGATGTTTTATATGGTTGTTTATACTGCAGAAGAGCTTGTGTACAAATGGAATTATTTATTCTTTAAATATTTGAAAGAATATTCCTGTAAATCTTCTAGGAACTCTATATTTTCTTGGTGAAGAGTTTTTAACTACTGATTCTATTTGTTTAATTATTATAAGCTTGTTCAGTTTCTATAATTCTTCTTTAACCAGTTTGTTAAATTGTAATTTTATAATAATTTCTCAATGCATTTTATTTATATTTTCAAATTTTTCGACTATAGTTACTTATAATATGTACATTTAAATACAAATTTGATAGCATCTATGGTTATATACAGAGAGGTCCTCAGGCTTCTGGGTGGCATATGTGGGCACTGGCACTGGCAGCAGTGTCCCTGGGTAGGCTAGCTGTTGCTCCCCTGGGTGGCACATGTGGGCATCAGTGGTGGCAGTGGTGTGCATGCACGTGGTTGCCAATGACAGCAGGTGTGAGTACATGCACAATTGCTGCCAGCAGTGGTAACCTGTGCAGGCTTATCCTCATGTTCCTGGGCAACAGTCATGGGCATGTAATGACCCCACCACTGGAGGGCATGAGGTTGCTATTACCAGCACTGGGTCCCAGCATGTGGTTTGCAGTTTCTGGGAAGTGGTTAACTTTGGTTTCTTATATCCTGGGAGCAGCTTCCCTCATGTGCTAGACTGCCTGTTCCCCAGGATGTAGTGTACTGTATGTGCTCAGGAATGTGGCTGCGTTGCTGGTTTCAGCTGGCACTGTGACTCTGCAGCTCTCTGAGTGGATGTGAGGGGATTCTGGTGGGGCTCCAGGAATGTGGTGATGCAGGGGCTCTTGGATTTGAGGGCAGAAAGTAGTCTAGTGGGGGTCTACTCTCAAAATAGCACTGTGCTGCAGCAGCATGGGTCCTAGATATGGAGAGGTTACAGTGTGAATTCCCTCTCTGGACTAATGCAGTCACATGAGTTCCAGGGAGTTCTCTACTATGAGGACTGAGGGGATCTTCCATACCTAAGACTGCAGGGAATGTGGATTGCTAGGGATCTCCTGCTGCATTATCTCCACAATGGAATGTTTTTCTTCTCTCAGAGCCAATCCCAGCTGGTTGCTTTGTCTCCCTCTCTTTGCTGCCATTTTTAAGTTTTTGTATCTCAGAAGATCATTTTCACTTCCTTGCTAAATTCCAGTGTTTTCCCTTAGAACACTACTCCACATGTTATTATCTACTTCCTGATTTAGTACATCTTTGTGGAATACTTCCTGTTTTAGTACGTATTTGTGGAATACTTCCTGTTTTAGTACGTCTTTGGGTAATAGGTGAGTGCTGGGCATCTCTAGTCAGGCATCTTGATGACATCTTTCTCTAGTGGCAGTCTTTTCAACATTTTCTAAAAGAAGAATATAGCCACATTACATCAAAAGTGCGCTTCAGAGAGTCTGGTATTTTATATTGCCTGAAGTTTCATAGAACCATCAAAATATCCATATATATGTATACATATATATATATACACGCATATACATATATACATACATATATATACACGCATATACATATATACATACATACAAACACACAAACACATATATTGACTCATTTTTTCAGAAATATTTCAGAAAAAGGGAACTATGTGTGTGGAGACGTTGCCTGGCTTATTCAAAACTAAATACCTACAAAAGTGTTTGAATTGTAATATTTTGAATATTTGCTAAAATAATGATCAAATGAATGAAGAATGAATGAATGAATCAAGAGTATAAGCATACATGAGTTTGAAATTCAGGGTAAAATTTAAAGCTGAAGACAAATCTGTGAATCATGGTATGTAGATAGGTATATAGTCAGCCCTTTATATCCCCGGTTTTACATCTATGGATTCAACCAACAGCAGATTGAAAATATCTTAAAATCCATCTGGGCTGAATGTGTACAGACTTTTCTCACTGTCATTACTTTCTAAACAATACTATATAACAACTATTTACATAGCATTTACATTTTATTGATAATATAAGTAATCTAAAGATTATTTAAAGAATATAGGAAGATATGCATTGTTTATATGCAAATACTACACTACTTTATATAAGAGACGAGCCTCTGTAGATTTTGGCATCCCTGGGAAGTCCCAGAACCAATCCCCAAGAAATATCAGCCAAGAGGAGATTACCATGAGATAGAGTGTATTAAGTACAAAGTTACAAAAAAGAAACATAAGAACAATACATCCCTGAAATACACTGTATTTACATGTTGAAAAAAAGGGAAGGATTCATAAAATGGAACTCAGAAGAACACATCAATAAAGCAGGAAGAAAATCAGGAATCCATAATATCACAGAAGTCAAGGGAATTTAGTGTTTAAAGAAGGAGGTGCTGTTCAATTTTTCTGAGTGATTTTGAGAGAGCACGTAAGATGAGAAGAGACAAAGGGCTTTTGTTCTTTGTAATAGGAGGTCAGTGGTGATATATACATGAACAGCTTCAGTGGAGTTCTAGGGGCACAAGTTCAGCAAAGAAAAGAAATTCAGAAACTTGAAATGGATTACAGCCAACTATCTGAGTTTTCATGTGAAAAGTGACAAAAAATAGGGCAGTACCTGAAGGCAGATAGGAGGTCAAGGGAAGCTTCTAAAAATATAGATTGCAGATATAGAACATTGTTGTAAGTTAATGGGAATTATTTCTTGGTTTTACAATAATTAAACTTTTTTAAGTCAAATAAAGCTGGAAGAAGTAATTTTATTTAATAAATGTTAATCAATAAAGGACATTAAATTCTTCTACTTTGTTACAAAAAGAAAATTGAGAAATGAATGGATAGTGGAACACACCACCCATTAGTATAGATAGTTGTAAAAGACGAAAAAACAAATATCATGCTACAGACATAAATAACTTAATGGATAAATTGGACCTTTTTCATTTATTATCTTGCATAATAATCTACTCAAAGATACTGGAAGCAACAAGACAATGAAGTGATGTGACCAATCTAAAAATATTTTTTCCTCTAAATATGCTATCACATATTTTATATCCGATGACAACAGCATGTGCATAGATCTATGCTAGCCTAATTTTAGTGAAATTAACGATTATTGACTTCCACCACTAAATTATAAGAATTCCTATACCAGAAGATTCGTTTTTTATGATTATGTGTATTTATTTCTTTATTTTAGGGTTAAGAATGTGGTCTCTGGAGTTCTAGTATTTTGATTCCAATTCTACTGTACAGTCTTGCTTAAGATTTTAACTTCCTTAAGCCTCAATTTAATTTATTTTAAAATGGACATAATATTAACATATACATAATATGATTTTCCAAGGTATGTCCATGACACATAAGAGTCAAGTTTTTAGTTCATATAGTAAGCACTTAATAAATTTGGCTATTATTGTTATATTTCAGGAACCATGATAGTGTTTGGTACATAGAGGACACTGGAAATCGTTTTCTTAACTGAACAAGTGACTAGAATAAAGGAATTAATGAACGACATCAGAGATGGAATCCCAACCATAAATCATAAAAGGATCAGAAACCAAAGGTAAGGATAGTGTTTCTTGAACAGCCGTGTCAGTATGTCCACGATCCTGAGAGGAGAAGGGAAAGTCTTGGCTGACTAAAGTGATGATTCTGAACTGTGAATACACTCAAGAATATCACTGTTTTGCTTAATCTATTCTTTGATATCTAGTTTAGGGCCAAGAAGGAATATGTGTTCTTGATAATGACAACAAATATGTAATATTGATCATAGCAAGACATATAAGATAGCTGGCCAGAAAAGGAGGAGAGAGCTGAGCCCGGGGACCTGGTTATGAGCAGGTGGTTTGTGTAGGTGGCTATGGTACTTGGTTTAAAATATAGCTGGGTTCCTGGGATAGAAAGACAAAAATACTCTTAAGAGAGATTGCATAAAATTTAGCCGCCAATGAACTCTAGGTGCCTATTTATTATTTTGACGTATTATGGTCTTTTAAAGATGAAATTTATACATTGTCAGTATTTATAATATAAAATGACTTGATCAGAAATAGTAAATAGAACAGCTGATTTTTTTTTTTTTTTTTTTTTTTTGAGACAGAGTCTAGCTCTGTCGCCCAGGCTGGAGTGCAGTGGCACAATCTCGGCTCACTGCAACCTCCGCCTCCCGGGTTCACGC